>NW_026005009.1:0-2041 GCF_001458135.2 Marmota marmota marmota | reverse complement strand
TCTCCAGCCGTCCCTCCTTCCTGGAGGATGGCCCTGTCACGCCAGGGGCCCTGGTGGCTCTGTGTGTGGGTGCCCTTGTGGTGGACGCTTGGTCCTCCACCCTGCTGACCGTGGGGTGCTGGGCCCGTCAGGCCTCGGTGTTCTCCTCTGTGAAGTGGGGGCAAGATGACGCCCCTCACAGGGCTCTGGTGGCCCAGGGCGGGGAGCGTGGGCTCTGTCACTCTGAGTCTGGGTCAGCCAGGACCAAGGTAACACACCACCCTCATGGAACCTTCTAGCTGGTGGAGGGATGAAGGGACCCTAAACAAATCAACACAGAGGACTCTGGGGGGTGCGTGCTGGGGAGGAGATGGGGCGTCAGGGAGCCAGTCTGAGGAGGAAGACGCGGCTTCTGTGGAGTCTCGGTGCCCTTGATCTTCTGAGGCTCCCAGGAGCTGGGCTTGGTCAGGCCAAGGAGCCCCAGAGGGAAGGGAAAGCACCCAGAGGGGCCACCCACAGGCTGGGTGGGGCAGGACCTCTCTCCTGGATCCTGGTGCTGATTGACAGCAGTGGGGCTGGAGAGCCCAAGGGAAGCTGATGTCACAACAGCCACAGCTCATCAGGGAACCTTCTGGAAAGAGCACTGGCTTTGTGATCAGACAGATTTAGAGCCTGAAATCTGCCATTTCAGGGCTGTCTGACCCTGGGCAAGTCACCATCCCTCTCTGAGCCTCAGTTTTGATCCTGGAGAACGGGCACAGAGCCACCCACATGTCACGGATGGGCTTTGTCCCGGGGAATTCGGGCAAGGGAGGCTCCGGGTCTCCCACAGCCCCCGGTGTGGGGGGGCCCTGGTAGTACCCCAGAGGATAAAGGAACTCCAAGGCTGAACCACACCCCACATTTCAGGAAACCGACCTGGGGACAGACCTCTGTGGGAACAGGGCATCTGTGCAGTTTGCTGCCCCGTTTCCCAGACAGGAGTCTCGGGGGGCTGCTGGGGCTGTGTGCCCCTGTGTTTGGTGACACTCTTCCTGGATCCCGGGCCATAGCCAGGGCCAGCGTGGCAAACCCGCCCTCTCTCTGGTGGGGGCAGGGCAGGGAAGGTCCGGGTCCCCTCTGCTGCTGGGCCTGCTCTCATTCTGCGTCCTCGCTGCGGGTTGAAGGGGCCGTGAAACCACTCGAGGGGAAAATGAGAAACTGCCCGCTGTCACACAGGAGGCCCCAGCTCAGTGCGCAACCTTCACCGTTTGCGGCCACAGAACACGAGGACACGGAGGGACACGGAGGGGAACAGGATCAGACCAGCAGGCAGGGGGCAGTGCCCGGGGTCCTGGCTGAGCCTCCCCAGGGCACGGGGCCACAGTCCCCTGGAGGTCACGTCCACAGGAGCAGGAGTGGCAGGTGGCTCGAGGGTGTCCAGGGCCTCAGAGCTGCCACCTTGGCCATCTGCCTGGTGCCTCTGGCTGACGCAGCGCCGGCCCAAGCACCGATGGGAGAACAGAGAACAGCGCCAACAGCCCCGCTGCACAGGCTGCGTGTATTAAGCACTTACTGTGTGCACGCACCATGCGGATAGGCCCCTGGCAAGCTTCCTCTTGGCTTGTTCTTACAGAGCACAATGACATCGGTGGCACGACTGTCCCCACACCAGCGAGGCTGTCCTCTAGCGTCCAGAGCCTCTCTCAGCCTCTTCACGTAGATCTTACTGGATGTCTGCCTCCTTACTGGATGTTTGTCACACTGGGGTGTGACAGGGACCTGCTCTGTCCCCACTGCCTGGTGGCCCTCAGTAGTCACTGACTAATCAATGGATCCTCACTCTTCAGAAGCTGGACATGGTCACCAGCTCCCAGGGGCAGGCGGGGCAGGCCGAAGCCAGGTCCTTGGGCTTCCCTGCTGAGCTTGGCCTGTCCCTCCATGTTTACATTTGGTCAGGAAAGAGGACACTGGCCACGTCCTTCCCCCCAGATGGAGCCGGCCCCTCTGGCCAGCTCATCCTTCCGGAGCGGGAGCCTGGCTGTGGCCTGCGCGAGCTCAGACGAGATGCTTCCCAGTGTGT
>NW_026005008.1:0-2041 GCF_001458135.2 Marmota marmota marmota | reverse complement strand
CTTTTTTTTTTTTTTTTGGCTGTTCAAAAATGTACAGTATGACCATACTAGATTCTACATAAAGCAATTTGTTATTTTTTGAAAAGTGATAATGGCCTTGTTCTCATCTGAAGAGTTGAGAGTGGCAAAAGTCAGATAGCACACTCGGAAACATGCACTCAGCAAGATTCCTAAATAGTTCTTTCCTCTCCACTCCTGACCCAGTAACCTCTGGGCCATTCTATTCCCTGGAATCTCCGTATAGGGTCCTGAAGAGTATGCTGATGCCTGCAACATCCTTTTAGGATTTGAAGACCTATAGACAAATGGCTCCTGGGGACAGGGAACATATCAAAACATAATCCTTACTCATAACAGAATTGAGTTCGGTTTGAACCCAGCAATCAAGGAATGAAAGGTGAGTGCATTAACCTACCATGTTATCTGTATAGGAGTTTTATATCTTAAATGGAACAGACATCCCTGCAAAACAATAATGCACTGAGATTAATGAGTTACAGGTGACCCTCAGACACGGGAAGGTTGACTTTGGATAATCACCCACAAAGGTCAAGTGCTTATCTGAATTAACCACAAGTCTTGGATCTGGGGTAAAAATAAAGGATGAGAAATACCCCAGGGAGAGGCTTTCTGCAACCTGAGTTTTGTGTTCTTTCTAACCTTCTGCTAAATTCTGCATTGGATTGGACCAGCCCCTTTCTTGTGGCATTTCCACACACAACTCAGGTCTAAACTTCATCTCAACATTACAGAAATAGCATGAAAACCCAGAGCGAAGCTTTTCATATTTGTAGGGTTTAGGGGCATTTTGCTAAGATAGTATTGAGTCATTTTGATGGAGGCAGGATGGAATCTGCACTCTTTCACTTTGGCCTGGAACTTACTGGAGGGTTTGCATTTGTCTCATTATGCAGTGCAAATATATGGCATTTATCACTCTCATTGTTGGACCCAGTTTTAGTTTTCCATCTAAGACAGCATAATTCCTCCCCAGATCAGTACTTCATGTGTGGAAAAGCACGCCTCCTACTTTAAGTAATTCCATGGAGTTGTATAGCTAGCTATTGTATTTCTCATAGAGAGTATCTACTGGGTCTATCTCAGGACCCTGCCAGGAAGGCAAATAAACTGGGTCTGTCCGCATGGGGGTAGGGAGAGACCCAGCTCAGACTAAAGAAGTTCAGCATGGAAAGTGGAGTGCTTGCAGGGAAAGGTGAAAAAGCACCTAAATACAAAACACCAGGGTGTCTCCACCGGCAGAGAGAATCCCTGTCTAGGTGCCTTGTCAATAACAGAAACACAATGAGATGGGCCTCCTGCGCCCTGCCTCTGCCAGAACCAAAAACCAGAGAGGGAGGGAAACCAGATGCCTACTGAGAGCAAGACTTGAAAAACAACCTAGATTGAAACAGAGCATAGACCTGCAATTTCTTTTTTTTTTTTTATTATTGGTTGTTCAAAACATTACAAAGCTCTTGACATATCATATTTCATACATTTGATTCAAGTGGGTTATGAACTCCCATTTTTACCCCGTATACAGATTGCAGAATCACATCGGTTACACATCCACGTTTTTACATATTGCCGTACTAGTGACTGTTGTATTCTGCTACCTTTCCTATCCTCTACTGTCCCCCCTCCCCTCCCCTCCCATCTTCTCTCTCTACCCCATTTACTGTAATTCATTTCTCTCCCTTGGTTTTTTTTTCCCCTTTCCCCTCACTTCCTCTTATATGTAATTTTGTATAACATTGAGGGTCTCCTTCCATTTCCAAGCAATTTCCCTTCTCTCTTCCTTTCCCTCCCACCTCTAGTCCCTGTTTAATGTTAATCTTTTTCTCATGCTCTTTCTCCCTGCTCTGTTCTTACTTGCTCTCCTTATATCAAAGAAGACATTTGGCATTTGTTTTTTAGGGATTGGCTAGCTTCACTTAGCATAATCTGCTCTAATGCCATCCATTTCTCTGCAAATGCCATGATTTTGTCGTTTTTTAGTGCTGAGTAATACTCCATTGTGTATAAATGCCACTTTTTTTTT
>NW_026005007.1:0-2041 GCF_001458135.2 Marmota marmota marmota | reverse complement strand
ATACAAAGGTACATACAAGAGGAAGTGAGGGGAAAGGGAAAAATAATACAAGGGGGACAAATGAATGACAGTAGAGGGGGCAGAGAGAGAAGAGGGGAGGGGAGGGGAGGGGAGGGGGGATAGTAGAGGATAGGAAAGGCAGCAGAACACAACAGACACTAGTATGGCAATATGTAAATCAATGGATGTGTAACTGATGTGATTCTGCAATCTGTATATGGGGTAAAAATGGGAGCTCATAACCCACTTGAATCAAAGTATGAAATATGATATATCAAGAACTATGTAATGTTTTGAACAACCAACAATAAAAAATTAAAAAAAAATACTGGTTGCAGGTTTCTGTTTTTTAATCAACTTTTTTTTAAAAAAATTTTGAGTTGTTGATAAACCTTTATTTTTTATTAATTTATATGTGGTGCTGGGAATCGAACCCAGTGCCTCACACATGATAGGCAAGTGCTCTGCTACTGAGCCACAACCACAGCCCTCAATCAACCTTTTCAACCCACAATTTGAAAAGCACTGCTCTAATAGTTTTCTTAAGGTCTCTCTAACTGATTTAAGTTTTATCAGGATTGAATTTTCTCTCTATGGAGAGAATAATCTTCATTGTATAAGACAGCAATGAAACTGGGAGATTCTGTGGAGTTCAGATAGACTCAATTCTGAATAGTTGCTGTGCTTTCTAGGACCATGAGATGAATACTAGTATTAGCAATAGCATTAGTAACTACACCAATTGAGGCTTAATGGATCCAGCCTCAATTTTGAGTCAGCTGTTATATTCTCTGGAGGTACTAGAGGGAAAAATGACTGATGGCAAAGTTGTTTTGGGAACTAGAGAAAGGGAGAACAAGAAAATATATTGCAACTACTACAGTAGTTTTTCAAACCAAACTAATATAAAGTTTAAAATCTTCCATTTGTCCCAAAAGTGAGAAAGTAGGAAGAATGGACTTAGTAGAACATAAATAACAGTCCCAGAGAAAAAGATAGGAAATGAAAGAATAGAGGATCAGGAGTTGTTTGGAAGTAATTTTTTTTAAAAAAAAATTTAGTTGTTGATGGAACTTTATTTCATTTATGTATTTTTATATGTGGTGCTGAGACTCAAACCCAGTGCTTCACACATGCTAGGCAATCACTCTACCACTGAGCCACAGCCCTAGCCCTGGAAGTATTTTTTTTAATGGAAGAAAGCTTGAAACCCAGAAGGGAGATGTGACTTATCTAAGATCACCAACCCTTAGAAGGAAGATCCAGAATGAGAACATATATCTAATAATTTTGTTTTGTCACCTAGAAATAAGTATGTGGGTACTAATACATAAAAATGGTTGAAAATTTGGAAGATCCTAGTGTTACCGCTGTTGAACGGTGACGAGTCCTTGCTTCCCCAATGTTGAAGAATAACACCAAAGAAGCACGCCGAGGCAAGGTCAGAGTAATTTGGGAACTCCTTACTGCTGTAAGGAAGGGGGGCGAAGAAGATCTTTCTGGCTTCTTCAGGCTGAAAAGGGACGATGTGGGGCAAGCTGTTTGGAGTCCCCCTTTAAAAATCGGGTCTATCTAGTGGTCCATGATAGAAGTCTGATTGAGAAGTAATAGGCTGGAGGGCCATTTGAGTGATGGATGGTCTATAAGAGAAACAAGAATTCATTAGTACTGGAACCATATTGATGCAGCAATAAATGCCATAGCACAGGAATATGCCAATGAGTATGATGGCAAAGACAAAGACTAACAATGTTTTCCACCAGGAAGTACCAAGAACTAGGAGCTAAGATTGTTTCCATGACAAAGTTGCTGAGGACATGGCTTCTATCTGAGCATGTAAATCTTTAATGACATTTGTCACATTGCCAGAAATGTCAGGGATGTAAACACAACATTTAAATTTTAGGGTTACAGACGTTCTTTCCCTTAAGATATAGTTTAATAATTTAATGTCACCTGGTCTTGTAAAATCCTTTTACTAGTATGACCTCTGTAACTAATAGAGAAATCTTTAATTCTGTTACTTAGGGCTGGATAACCA
>NW_026005006.1:0-2041 GCF_001458135.2 Marmota marmota marmota | reverse complement strand
CAATCCCTAATACCAGAAAAAAAAAAAAAGGAAAAAAAAAAAAAAGAAATGGTCTGGCAAGTAACTGGATCCACCCAGTAGGGTGGTGATAGTTAGTAATGCATTTCATAGTCATGTGAACTAGGGAAACAGACCACTGAGGATACATCATAAAAGTGGAACCCTCACCATATTGAGAACTCACTCTTTTTCTACTTTTGTTGATCAATTGAATCATTTGTTCACATGTTCATTTAACAAACATTGGACACCTACTAAGTTTGGTGCATAATGCTAGACACCAGAGACACAGTGGTGAGAAAGCAAGACATTGTTCCTGCCCACAGGAGCTTACAGATTAGTGAGGATAAAGGAATAAAATAAATGTACATGTGTTGTAATTAAACATTATGCAAATGATATTTAGAAAGAGTACAGAGTTTTGTAAGGAATGATATAAACCAGCGGATCAAGAAAAGTCTCCTTAGTGAAGTCATTTTGAAACTGAGAATGAGAATGACAAGGAATTAATCATATGAAAGTATGATGGAAAAGCATAACCAGCAATGGAAAAAGAAAGTGCAAGTGTCTTAATGTAGGAGTGGGCCTCGAGGGTTCAAAGAACTGATAAAGAGTGGGTTAGAAAGGGAGAGTAATAGGAAATAAGGTCCTAGAGGTAGTCTAATGCCAAATCACGAAAAGTTTGTGATGATAATAACTTATTTTAAGTGAAATAAGCCAGTCCCAGAAAGATAAATGTCACATGATCTCACTCATGTGTGAAATATTAAACATTTGATCCTATAGAACTTGAGAGCAGAATAGTGGTTACAAGACACTGGGGATAGCAGAGGGGACAGGGACTGGGGAGAGGTAGGACAATAAGTATAAAGTTACTGTTAGGAGGAATAAGTTCTGGAGCCCTGTGGCACAGTAGGGTAGAGATACTTACTAATGAACTGAATATCTCAAAGTAGTCAGAAAAGAAGATTTTCAATGTACTTGCTATAAAGAAATGATAAAAGTATAAGGTGATGCATATGCTGATTATCCTGACTTGGTCATTATTTAATATACACAGGAATTAAAACATCAAAATATACCTCATAAATATCTACAAATATGTGTTGATCAAAAATAAATTAATTTTTACAAGATCCTGGCTTGTGTTATACATTTGAAAGGAATCTACTAGTGGCTTCTAAATAAGAAATGTAAATGATCTGATTCTTATTTTTAGAAAAAGATAATCTAGGATCTCTATAAAGGTCAGGTTTTAGGGGATTGAGATAGAAATAGGGGATCAATAAAAGGGTTTTAGTAAAAACAAAATTTGGGAACCTGTATAGAAGCACAGAAAATAAAATTAATTTTGCTTTGAAGTAACCACTATTATGCCTCTGGTGCATTTTCTGCCCCTTAGAGAAAAAAAATAAAAGATCTCATTAAAATACAAGGGACAGCATTAGGATAGAGGAAGGAGATTGAGAGGAGGGAAGAGGGGTGAGCAAGAGGAGGTACTAGGAAGTGAAAATAATTAAATTATGTTATAGGCATGCATGAATATTCCACAATGAAACCCAACATCCTGCACTATGAATATGCACAATAAAAAAGTTGATGAAATTATAATGTGCTCAATGTGCAATGTACTTTTTTGGTTAATGATTTGGAGAGATTTTCAATAGAATTTTCTGGAAATAGACTAGGGTAACTGCAGGCATTTCCTATCTCAAAGTTGACTCAGCTTAGATCTATATCCCATTTGTTCCTCCCTGGCCAAATTATTGTTCCTTACAGTCTATATTTGTCCAGATAAACAGAGGATAAATGAAAGGCCTGGATGCAGAGTCAGCAGACATAAAACATATCAGCCTTTAATGTCAATTCTTAGAAATCTTAACCTTCTCTAGCTTTTACTCCTCTATTCCAGAGACTTTGTTTTCTAATATTCCCCACCTCACACATACTTATCAGTGTGCCTAGAGTCTACTACCAAAGTCAGACATTTATTTTAGGGCCACTAAATGGCAGAACTAAGAAGGAAACCAGAGACTTTAAA
>NW_026005005.1:0-2041 GCF_001458135.2 Marmota marmota marmota | reverse complement strand
GGGCTAGGTTGTTGTTCAGGTCTAGGACTAGAGATATGACTAGAATTTAGGATTAGATTTAGGTCTAGGGTAGTGTTACATTTAGGTTTATGTATAGGATTACCAGTTTAGGTTTAAATATAGGATTAGGTTTCAGTTTCGGATTATGGTCAGGTTTAGACCTACTGCTAGTGTTAGGGTGAGAATAAGTGTCAGGGTTAGGGTTTGGGAATGGGTTAGGTTTAGAGTTAGAACGAAGGTTAGAATTCAACTAGTAATAGGGTTAGGGTTTGGGTTCTGCTATGGATTAGGGTTAGGACTAAGGTTAGCATTAGTTTTAAGGTTTAGCTTATGGTAATGGATAGGGTAAGAGCTAGGATTAGAGCTAGGGTTAGGGTATGGGTTAGGGCTAGTTTTAGGATTAGGGTTAAAAATAGGGTTAACACTCAGATGAGGGCCAGGTTTGCGGTTAGGTTGGGGCTAGTGTTAGGCCTACAACTAATGGTTGAACCAGGGTTATGATTAGGGCTACTTTTTGTGTAAGTGTTATGGCTAGGTCAAGTGTTAGGGTTAGGGTTAGCGTTAGCATGATGTTTAGAGCTAGGGTTAGTGTCAGGGTCAGGGTCAGTGTTCGGGTTATAGTTAGGGTTAGTATTAAACCCAGAATTATCACTAGAGTTAGGTGTAGGGGTAGGGTTAGTGTTCGTGTTAGGTTAAGGTTTATCATTGGGGCTATGGCTAGCTTTTTGTTTAGGTCTAGGGCTAGTGATATGGCTAAATATAGGATTAGGTTTAGGTCTAGGATTAATGTTAGGGTTAGGTTTAGGAATAGGTTTATTTCCCATGCTAGTTTTAGGGTTCAGTATAGAGTTAGGGTCAGGTTTAGACCTACGATTACCATTAGGGTCAGAATAAGTGTCAGGTTTGAGTTATGGTTAGAGCTAGAATGAGGGCTAGCCATAAAACAAAGTAATAGGATAGGGTTTGGGTTATGCTAAGGATTAGGGTTAGGCCTATAGTTAGCAATAGGTTTATAGTTAGCTTAGGGTAAGGTATAGGATCAGAGCTAGGTTTAGGGCTATGTTTAGAGTTAGGGTTAGGGCTAGTGTTAGGTTTAGTTTTTGGGTTAATCTATTCTTAGGTCTTGCATTAAGGCTAGGTTTTGGTTAGAGTTAGGGCTAGGTTTAGAGTTATGGCCAATGTATGGACTAGGGTTTTGATTTGGGCTGGTTACAGGATTAATGCTAGGCCTAGGTCTAGTTGTAGGATTATTTATAACATTAGGGTGATGTTTAGAGCTAGCGTTAGTGTTAGGGTAAAATTCAAGGTCAGAGTAGTTTTAGGGTTAGGTTTTGGACTCGAAATAGGGTTAGGGTTATGGCTAGGTGTAGAGTTAGGTTTTGGTTTCAGTTAAGTTTTAAAATTAGGGCTATGGCTCAGTTTTGTTTTAGGGCTAGGGTTATGATTACCGCTAGTTTTAGGCTTAGCATTAGGTTTAGGGCTAGTGTTAGGTTTAGGTTTAGGCTTAGGGTGAAATTTTGATTTATATTTAAGATTAAGTCTAGGGTTAGGTCTAGAGCTAAGGATAGGACTACTGTTAGGTCTTGGTTTATGGCTAGGATTAGGGTTATGGTAAGAGATAGGGCTAGAACTAGAAATAGGGCTAGGATGAGAGTGGGAGTTTGTCTTATGGCTAAGCTTAGTGTTTGGTTAAGTATAGGGTTTATTAGTACTAGTAATAGGGCTAGGTTTATGGTTATGTTTAGGCCTACAGCAAGTTTTAGGCTTACGGTTAGGTTTAGTGTAAGCGATGAGGTTCGAGCTAGGGATAGGGCTAGGGTGAAGTTTAGAATTAGGGTTAGGGCTAGGGTTTCATTAGAGTTATGATTAATGCTAGGTTTAGGGCTAGGATGAGGGCTAGGGTTTATGTTAGGTTTATGGCTAGGGTTAGTGTTAGGGCGAATGTCAGATCTAGGATTACGTTTAGGGATAGTTTTAGGGTTAGGTTTTTGGCTATGTTTAGTGTAAGTGTAAGGTTTATGGAAGTATCAAGTTTATAGCT
>NW_026005004.1:0-2042 GCF_001458135.2 Marmota marmota marmota | reverse complement strand
GAAATAATATAACAAAATAACATCTACATTTTTGTAATCTCCCAACTTTTTAATAATGAAAGTGAATTATTTTTGTAATCAGAAAAAGAAGAAACTTCGGAAGAAGAAAACTCTACGGGCTGCCCATGTTCCTGAGAATAGTGACACTGAACAGGATATATTTACTGCTAAACCTGTAAGGAAAGTAAAAACTGGAAAATTAACTAAAGGGAGTAAAGTAACCACCTCTACCTGGGAAGATAGAACTGGTCAGGAGCAAGAGAGTGTCAGAGATGAGGCAGACAGTGACTCATCCCTAGAAGTTCTAGAAATCCCTAATCCTCAGTTAGAAGTAGTAGCTATTGATTCTTCTGAATCTGGAGAAGAGAAACCTGATAGCCCATCTAAAAAAGATATTTGGAACTCTGCAGAACAAAACCCACTAGAAGCTTCTCGTTCTGGTTGTGATGAAGTTAGCTCTACTAGTGAGCTTGGTACCCGCTACAAGGATGGCATCCCTGTGAGGTAAGGATGTTATTGGTCCAATCAAAACAGCTTTCATCAGTCTTTTTTTTTTTTTTTTAATGTTTATTTTTTATTTTCAGGGGTACCAAGGATTGAACTCAGGGGCACTTAATCACTGAACCACATATCCAGCCCTATTTTGTATTTTTATTTAGAGACAGGGTTGCATTGAGTTGCTTTGTGCCTCACTGTTGCTGAGGCTGGCTTTGAACTTGTGATCCTTCTGCTTCAGCCTCCCAAGCCACTAGGATTACAGGCATGCACCACCACAACCAACCACTCGTCTTTTTTTTAAAGAACTTTTCATGGTGCTAGGGTTATAGCTCAGTGGTAAAGTGCCCCTGGGTTCAATCCCCAGTGCAAAAATAAATAAAACTTTTAGTTACAAATCAGAATTTGTTTAAAAATCAAAATTTGTTTGAGAATAGTAGGTTATGGAAATGGAGGAATTAGATTTTAATAGTGGAGATTTTTCTGCTTTCTCTTTTGATTAGGTTGTAAATATTCATTCTGTTTTTATTTCTCTTCATATAGAAATTTGATATAGAAAAATTGATCTCTTATTATATCATTTACTACTTTGCCCATTGTTTAGAGAAATTCCCTGAGTTGGGAAATTTTTAGATTTTCTATCTGTCCTATTCTCACAGATGCTAAGAAGGCTTGCTTTTATTTTGCAGTGTGGCAGAAACTCAAACTGTGATCTCCTCCATAAAAGGATCAAAAAACTCTTCAGGTATTTGTCATTTTATTTTATGTAAATCAACCACAGGAAAAAGATTTGTAAATTTAGATCCAAGGTACATCAACAGAATTGTCTTGATCAGCGCTAAATCTTCAAATCCTGGCTTTTTCAAGTCTTTCACTTCCATCTCTTATCTGAGTCCCTTATCTACTAATTAGTATTAAGATTTCATTGGCACCAGAGATTTTTGCTTTGAGAAGGAACTGCTTAAAGAATAATCCCTTACTTAAAGAAATAACTGTTCAGAAGCAAGAGATGCAGCAAGAAGAGAGACTGGGTACCTTTCAAATATCACTGAGAAGTTCAATCTGTAAGGATTTTCTTCCTAAATTAAAGGTCCCCCACCTTCTCTTATTTTATAAGCTTCATAATAAAGATTTTCAGTGAGAATTATTATATTCTGCTAGAGAAAATAGACTTTTTAGGAAATCATCTTTAGGTTTAATTCAGGGACAACTATATGGTGTAATGTTTTTGAGTTTTGAGTATCTTTCTAGACTGTAGCAGACATGTCTCTGAAACCTATTCTTGTTTTCTAGAAATATCTTCAGAGCCAGGAGATGATGATGAACCCACAGAAGGAAGCTTTGAGGGGCACGAAGCTGCAGTGAATGCTATTCAGATATTTGGAAACTTACTTTATACCTGTTCAGCAGATAAAACTGTCCGAGTTTATAATCTGGTGGTAAGTGAATGTGACATTTTGAATGTTTTTGGTTATATAGGTTTTGGAAAATCTTGTTCATACTCTCTTCAGCATGGAGGGGGACAGTACTCGGGATTGAACTCAGGG
>NW_026005003.1:0-2042 GCF_001458135.2 Marmota marmota marmota | reverse complement strand
TAGACCTAACCCTAAACCTAACCCTCACTCTAGCCCTAAACCTAGCTCAAAACCCAACTCTTAAACTAAACATAACCCTAACCCTAACCCTAGATCTAACCCTAACCCTAACTCAAGACCTATTTCTAACCATAAACCTAGCTCTAAGCTTAGCCCTAACCCTATCCTTTATCCTAACCATAACCCTTACCGAAATGCTAACTCTAGACCTAACCCTAACCCCATTGCTAATCCTAACCTTATCAATTACCCTAAACCTAAACTGAACCCTAAACAAAAACCTATCATTACCCTAATCCTGACCATAAAGCTAATTAGAGGCCTAACCCTAAACCCTAAACTCAAGCATAGCCTAACCCTGAACCTTACGCTAATAATTCCCCTAGCTCTAAACCTGACCCTTACCATAAACCTAACCATTACACTAGACCAAGCCATAAAACATTCTAAAGCTATCCCCAACAGTAACCCTAGACCTGACATGACAACTAGCCCTAATCCTAGCACTAACCTTAACACAAACCCCACCCCTTTTCCTGGTCATAAACCTAGCCTTAATCCTAACCCTAACCCTAACATTAGGCCTAACATTAACCCTAGCCCTAATTTTAGCCCTAACCTTAGCCCTAATTTACGCCTATCCCTAAACTTAGCCCTAACCCTAGCTCTAAGACTAACTCTCTCACCATTGCCCATCCCTAGTTCTAACCCTATCCCTTACTGGAAAAATAATCCTAGCCCTAACCCTAGCCCTATACTTGGCCCTAGCCCTAACCTAGATCTAACTCTAACTTTAAATCTAACTTTAACCATAAGCCTAAACCTAAACCTAACACTAGCCCTAACACTAATGCTAATCCTAAAACTAGCCCTAATCCTAGCCCTAGCCCTAAAACAAATTTCAGACATAGCCATAAACCTAACCCTTAACCTAAATCAAATCCTAAACCTAACCCTAAACTTAGCCCTAATTAGAGTTTTAAGCTTAACCAAAAACTAACCCTGACCCTGAATCTGAACATAACACTAACCCTACCTCTAAAGATCACCCTAACCCTAAACCTAAACCTAACTCTAGACCTAGCCTCTACCCTAAACCTAAATTTAGCCTTAAATGTAACCCTGGAACTTATATTAGCCGAAATCCTAAACCTAGCACTAATTTAACACAAAACCTAGCCCTAATTCAAGCCCTAGCACAAGATTAACCCTAACACTAACCCTGCCCTAATCATAACCATAACCCTAGCCCTAACCCTAGCTCTAACCCTATCTATCGCCATAACTATAACCCTAACACTAATGCTAGCCCTAGGCATAAACCTAACCCTATCCCTAATCCTAACCCTATCCATTACCCTAAATCAAACCTAAACCCTAAACCTCACCCTATCATTACCCTAACTCTAAACTTAATGATAATTCAAGCCCTAAATTTAAACCATGGCCTATCCCAAACCCTAACCAAGGCCCTGACCATAATAATACCCCTAGCTCTAAACCTGATCTAAAACTAAACATAACCCTTACATTACCTGTATCCATAAACCTAACCCTAAATCTATCTTTAACCATAACCTTGGACCTGATATTAGTCCTAGCCCTAATCCTAGCCCTACCCTAAAACAAACCCCAGACCTCATCCCAGCCCTAAAATTAGCCTTAATCATAACCCTAACCCTAACCATAGGCCTAACCCTAATTCTAACCCTCACCCTACATCTAAACCTAGCTATAATGCCAATCATTACCCAAAACTTAAACCTAACCCTAAACCTAATGCTAGGCCTAAGCTGAACAATAACCTTAGCCCTAATTCTAGCCCTAATTTAACCCTATCCCTAACCCTAACCCTGAAACTATACCTAGTGCTAACATTAACCCTAAAACTAGCCCTAATCATAACAAGTTCTTAATTTAGCCATAGCCCTAAGCTATTGCAAAACCTAACCCTAATCCAAGCCTTACCCTATCTTTAACCCTAAACCTAACCCTAAGCCTAAGCCTAACCTTAGATCCAATCCTAAGCATAACCCTAGCCC
>NW_026005002.1:0-2042 GCF_001458135.2 Marmota marmota marmota | reverse complement strand
AAAACTAGACTTAGGTTCCACTGAGTAGCTGTATAACCTTAGAGGAGCTAAACTCTCTATGGTTCAGTTTTCTCATTGAAAAATGTTGCTAATAATAGTATCTATCACAAGGGATTGTTGATAGAATGAAGGGAGTTAATGCATTTAAGACACTTAGACAATACTGAGTTCATAATAAGCACTTAGGAAGTGTTTACTCTAAAATTCTACTAAGATTATAACTTGAGAAAGAAGAATGTAGCTTTTAATCTTTTTTGTGGTTCTTGTCTTCAGCTTTTATACCTCCTACTAAAGCAAGCACATAAGTTCTAGTAAATTTTTCTGAGACCTGTTGTATTTATTGGCAAAACAAAGTATTTTGTTCTATGAGTAGTAAGTAAATGTATCTGTTAGTTGTTTTAAGCAGTTACCCTACTCCATTTTCACTCTAGCTGTTGTTCCTTCCTCCACACTTAATTCCATCCCTTTGGTCACTGTCAGATCTGTTTCCTGAAACACTGTTCCCATCAAATTTCATTGTTCAACAATGGTACCAATATTTACTGAGCAACATTCACCTTTCACAAAAGTTTTAGGACATATGTAGAATGTTATTTTTATACTGTCTTGCTTTCCAGATTTTTTTTGTATTTAAGCTTTATTTCCCAAATTTTCCTTCCCTTGAAGGAAAAACTTTATCTTAAATTTATTTACTTCCCAGAATATACCATATACACAGTTCATGGATTCATTAAATTCTAACTAAATTTAGTTGATATCACTGAAACCAAAATAACATTTTTAATAAGGTGGGAATGATTAATTTTTAATTTTAATTTTTATTGGTTCTTTTTAGTTATACATGACAGTAGAGTGTATTTTGATATAACTATATAAGCAGGGAATGTATTTTATTCTAATTGGGACATCATTCTTATGGATGTACACCTGGGTGGGATTCACAGTGGGGTATTCATACATGTACATAACAAAATTATGTAAGATTAATTCCATTACCTTTTCTTTTTCTATTCCCCCTCCCTTCCCTCCATTCCCCTTTGTCTAATCTGAACTTCTGTTTTCTCATCACCCCGCCTTATTGTGAGTTAGCTTCCACATATCAGTGAAAACTTTCGGTTTTTGAGGATTGGCTTATTTCCCTTAGCATAATAGTCTCCAGGTCCATCATTTACTGGCAAATGTCATAAAGGCTGAGTAATACTCCATTGTGTATATATACCACATTTTTTTAATCCATTCATCTTTTGATGTGCACTGAGATTTCATTTCACTCCAGTGAGAATGGCAATTATCAAGAATCCAAGTAACAATAAAAATGTTGGGAAGGATATGGGGGAAAAGGTACACTTATACATTGTTGGTGGGACTACAAATTGGTGCAGTCACTCTGGAATACAGTATGGAGGGAGATTCCTTAGAAAACTAGGAATGGAACCACCATTTGACCCACTCCTTAGCATATATCCAAACAATTTAAAATCAAATACTACAGTCATGCAGGCATTATAGCAGCATAATTCACAGTAGCTAAGCTATGATTATCTTGTTGAATAATAAAAGAAATGCAATTGTTCTTTCATTGAATAGCAGACTCTGCTATGTACACATAGACATTCTAATGCATCTATTTAAGAATTTTGCCTAATAATTAATAATTTTGCCTAAATGAGAATTTTCCTAATATCTCACTTTGATAATTTGCTTACTTTGAAGTGCCTCCTCAGAGTCCCTCTAAAGCAAGCTTTATTCTTCTTATCACCGTAGGTATTCTTGCTTTCTCCGAGACCAGTTCTATGATTTTCTTAAATCTTGCCTGAATAATAATAAATTTACCACTTTTTAACATGGAAAGATACAGGATTATCAATTTTTTTCTCCTTTATGCTTTAAGGCAAAAATAAAAATGCCAATTGACTTTGAATATTATAGCATTAAAAAAAAAGTAGACCAGTGCCACAAGTTATAACTTTTGGGAAGCTTTGTATGAATTGTGGCAGTAGTCTCCATCAACACGCCTTTGCATCCTGGTTCCAGTCCATACC
>NW_026005001.1:0-2042 GCF_001458135.2 Marmota marmota marmota | reverse complement strand
ACATATATATATATATATATATATATATATATATAAAGAAAAATTAAAAATGTTCAAATAGTAAAAATTGGAGGAAAAAAAAAGACTATGCAACACAACTGTAATATACTATTCAGACATCCCAGTCTTCAAAATCCTAATTCATGAAAAGCACTTGGTTTCACATATTTTGGGAATATGAGGACAGAAGAATGGATAGGGAGAAAAAAAAATCTCTAGAAGGAATAAACAAGGATTGTTTTGGTTGGAGATCAGTATCTTTCCTGGTTTTCTTCTTATCCAGTAGGTGGGATCCTTTGTTGTTAGCTGGTATCTCTGCCCTCAGAATGGTGAAGAAGTGGGGTGTGGGATGTGCCAATTCCCAAAGGGAGACTGTATCTCAAGGATCTCTTTAGGGCTCACATGTGTGATGTGAGTGCCTGGTCTTATCTCCTTATCTCTCCTGAAGATCTCCCATTTCCTGATCTCTGTGTTAGTTTCTAAACTGTTTTAACACACATTTTCTCCCTTACTACTTCCTAATAAGGGACCTTTCTTTCTGGGGCTCTTGAGTGTGGCACTCTGGGCACACTGTGCACCTGCCCCACTGAGAGCTGTTTTGTGCTGGGCAGCCACCATGCTGGGTTAGCAGCTGCTAGGGAGGAGGGTAGTTAGAAACTGGGTACCTGGCCAGGCAGAATTCCCCACTGGGAGTTGCCCCCACTAAAGATGGTGATGAAGGTGACTCAAAGTTGAGGTGGTTGATTTCAGTGATGGGGTGTCTGGTCGGGTGGGTTGAGCCTGGTGATGGCATTGGACTGTGAGTTCAGAAAGGAGCTCTGAGGAATGCAGTGTGTGGCTTTTCAGCTGACTCCAGAGCCTGTGTGAAGTTCTTGGATGCAGGCAGGCTACTGCACGTAGGGGACTCTCTCAGTTGCTGCATTGTCCCAAGATGAAGGTGACCTGGGGAGCCCCATGTTGGTAGATGGGGGTCCACATGGGAGTGGCAGACAGAGTTCCTGTGCATGAGAAGCTTCCAGGTGCACTGTGTGGGAGCGGCATTTGGGATTTCTGCTCGGGTGGGTGGCCGAAAGTTCTGTGTGGGTGCTGATGCTGATGGTCTCACTCAGGCAACTGGTAGTCCTGTATGGGCGAGAAGTTGGTAGACCTACTCTGATGCTAATGCCTAGATCCCTGCACAGGGATGGTGGCAGTAATTCCTGTATGGGACCAGGAATATCGCTCACAGAGACACAGTATTCTTACTACTTGAGTCCCAGGGCACAGAGTGACACAGAATGCTGCCTCCCTCTGGCCATCTTGGATCTCCTTTCAATATGTACTTTTATCTTGCAAGTTTAATTTTGACACACTTAGGTGTGGCTTTATTTTACTAAGCCCATACTTTGAATATTTGCTTTGTTTTCATAATCATAAACTTTTTCGTGCCCAACCAGACTGCGGCAAATAATATTTGTATTAGGCTACTTATCTCACACATCTACGATAGTCTTCATTTTTTCCAATATTTCTCTTTGATATTAAATTAGATATGATTTTACTGATGCCTTCAAATTTACTCATCCTTTATTTTGTAGTGTCTGATATTCTATTTAGCATTTCTAGGAAATTTATTTTGCATTGCGGTGCTTGGAATCAAATCCTGGGCTTTGTATTCTACCACTGAGCCACACACTTAGGCCCCTCATACACTTACAATGGCATGTATGATTTTGTAGTTTTAGAATGTTTAAATATGGTTTATACTTCCTCCAGAGGTTTCCCATGCATTTACTTATTAAATACATTATTTTCTTTCAATCATTGACCTTATTTTTATTTCTGTTATAAAGTCTTTATAAGTGAATGCTAACAGGTGATGTCACCTAAACCTACGTTTTGTGAATTCTTAAATATATAATGTCACATTTTCCTGCTTCTATACACATTAAGTATTTTATGTTTGACATTACTGATTATACTTGATAGAATGTTGGAATTATGTTATCATTTTTCAAGAAATGTTATTTATTTTTTTAAATACATTCTTTTTTTATTGTTTT
>NW_026005000.1:0-2042 GCF_001458135.2 Marmota marmota marmota | reverse complement strand
TTTTTTTTTTTTTTTTTTTTTTTTAGTTTTACATGGACACAATATCTTTATTTTGTTTATTTATTTTTATGTGGTGCTAAGGATCAAACCCTGTGTATCACATGTGTGATGCAAGTGCTCTGCCACTGAGCCACGACCCCAGCCCTACTTTGGAGGTCTTAATTATGTGCTTGCTATTTTATTCTTAGTATTTGCTATTCTCTCTTTTTGTAATGCTTTTCCACCAGAGCTTCACAGGATGGTTCCTTTTTATCATTCAGATTTCAGCATGAATATCACTTCCTTACACATTCTCTGATCCACCTAACATAGAATTCCACTCCTTACCTCTTCATACCAGTAATCACTGTATGGAATTATCTCACACATTAGATTTTTAAAGTAATTTATTGTCTAACTTTCCTCATTAGAGTGTAAGCCCTCTATGTCTCTTGCTGTTGAATGGTGCTCAATAAACACTTTTCAAAGAAATAAGTGATATGAAATGCTAAGGACACCAGTAGATGAGAAATGTGACTTTTCTAAGAAGGGAGATTTTATACACACATATACATACACACCACACACACACATATACACTATACTCATATACACACACACTAGCTTTGTATATAAACCTCCAGTTTACTTTTCACTTCTAAGTAATTTGTTTTTTGCCCTTTAATTACATGAACACTGTACTTATGATCACTGATCCAATTAACATTTTGCAAACCTTTAAACTTTTATAAGGAACTCAACACTGTCAATTGGACTTCTGTATTATAAATTTGATTTTTTTCCTCTTTCCACCAAAATTTCTTCCTGCCTGTCTGAACACTTCCCAGGTTCCCTCAGGGTAAATACTGGTATTGCTTAGAACATGACTGCTCTTCTTCCCTCCTTCTCCGTATCTTTACCCTCCTGAATCCTCTGTATGCCATGTTAAGTGATATTATACATACTAATGGAATTAATAACTGCCTCTAATTTGATTATTAGATAATTCCCTTATTTTTAGTCTACCCCCAATACTTCTCTTTAGTGCTAAAGTTTCGATCCCAGGTATTTAATGGGTTTTCAAACTCAACATGTTCATGATTTAAATATGTTACATATATATTATTGTATGTTATAACTATATTAAATATGTATGTTAAATAATATTTAACATGTTATCTCTTCTTTCCTACATTCTAATGCCTTCTTTGCACTGCTTTCTTTACCTAGGCAGATGCTTGCTAACTGGTTTTCTTGAATTCTGATTTATGCCTTTCTAACTTGGCCCCATATTGATACTGGACAATTATTTTAAAATGCAAGTTTTATCCTCACATAAAGCCCTTCATGGTTCTTTATTGTATTTAGAATGAAATCCAAATTCCATAAGTCCATTAATATCCTTTGTTTTCTGAGAGCTTTATTTTTAGCCCTATCAGAGTCTTTTCAGTTTTTTGACTATATCATATTTCCTTTGGCTTTATGCCTTTGCATATACTGCTATTTCTGTATGATTTTTTTTTCCTGGAATTTCCTGCCTTGGCTCCTACTTATACTTTAGTTGCAGATGTGACTGCCCCAATGTGAGGTAGTAAAGTGATCATTTCATACACATACACACACACTATATATATATATATATATATATATATATATATATATATATATGTATAACAATCAGAGATTGAACCCAGGGGCAGTAGCAATTGAGCCACATTCTGAGCCCTTTTTTATTTTTTAAATTTTGAGATAGGGTCTTGCTAATTGACTTAGGGCCATACTCAGTTGATGAGTCTTTGAATTTGTGATTCTCCTGCTTCAGTCTCCCAAGTTGCTGGGATTACCGGCAAGCTCCATGCATATCTTTATCTCATTACTTGTCATCTGTGCTCTATTTTTTGTCTCTTTCCACTGTTTTATAAGTTCCTTGAAATTACAAATACCTTTTTCTTTATCAATACCTACAACAGTGCCAGGTACAAATTTGGTTTAATGTTTTAATCAATGGTGTTGAAATTAGCAATAATGCATAGTTTTCTCGTCACACACACACTCACACGGGG
>NW_026004999.1:0-2042 GCF_001458135.2 Marmota marmota marmota | reverse complement strand
TGTATACCTCACCCTAACACTAGCCCTAATTCTAAATTGAAAACTAGCCATAACCCTAGCCATAGCCCACAAATAAAACTGAGGTATAGCCCTAATAGTAACCTTTAACCTAAACCAAATCCTAATGCTACACCTAGTCCTAACCCTATCCCTACAACTAATACTGACCCTAACACTGACCCTAAAACTCACCCTACCTCTAAACATCACCCTAACCCTAAATCTAACCCAAACACTAGACCTAGCCCTAATACTAACCCTAAAACTATCATTACCATAAAGCTACTTCTTACATTAGCAATAGCCCTAACCCTAACACAAAATCTAGTGCTAATCTGAGCCTCAAACCTAGCTTTAACCCTAACCATAATTCTAACCCTAACACTAACCCAAACCCTAGCTCTATACCTATTCCTTACTCTAAGCCATCTCTCACCCTAATGTTACCCTAGTTCTAACCCTAATCCTTACCTTACACCAAACCCTAACTATATTACTAGTCCTAACCCTAGCCTTCATTCTATCTATAACCCTAACCCGAAGCCTAAGCCTAACCCTTGCCCTTATTCTGACCCTAACACTAACCCTAGGTCAAAGCCTGACTTTAACACTAAATGGAACCCTAACACTAAACCTACCAGTAAACCTATACCTAAACCTTACCATAACACTAACACTAGATCTAAACTTAATCCTAAATATAGCCATAAGTATAGCCCTAGTTCGAAACAAAAACCTAGCCATAGCCCTAAAATAACCATAAACCTAATGCAAAGACTAACCCTAGCCCTAGACCTAAACCTAGTTCTATTTCTGGCCCTAACCATAAAACCAATGCTAATGAAAACACTGAAGCTTAGCCTAACACAATCCCTAGATTTAAAATTTATCCTAACCCAAAATTTAAACCTAACACTAGACATATTTATAACCCCAATCCAAAAGCCATAACCATAACCCTAGCTCTTACATTACCCATAGCCCTAATACTAGCCATAAACCTCACACAAAACCTAACCCTAAAACAAGCCCTAAACCTAGACCTAAGCATAACCTTAACCCTAACCCTAGCACAAACCCTAAATCTAATACTTGCCCTAGCCCTAACCCTAGCTCAAACTCTAAACCTTACTCTAAACATAACCCTAACTCTAACCCTAACCCTAACCCTATCCCTAATCCTAAGTGTAACCATAGCCCAAATCCTAGCTCTAACTTTATCCATTATCTAAAACATAACCCTAACCCTAATGCTAACCCTAGCCCTAACCCTAACCCTAAACCTAAACCTAACCCTAATCGTAGCCCTGATTCTAACCCTAACCCTTGTCCTAGCCCTAACCCTAGCTCAAACCCTAACACTTACCCTAAACTGAACCCTAACATTAATCCTACGAGTAACCCAAACCCTAGCCCTAATCTTAACCTTAACTTAAGCCCTAACACTAGCACTAAACCTATTCATTTGGTTAGCCTAAACCAAAAGCTAACCCTTGGCCTAACCCTAACCCTATCCCTAACACTAACCCTATACATTACTCTAAACCTATCCTGAACTGTAAACCTAACTCTATCCATTACTGTAACCCCAACCCTAATCCTAATTCTAATTTGAGCCCTAACCTTAAACCTTAACCCAAACCAAACCCTAACCTGTATTCTGACCCTAATAATAACCTAGCTCTATATCTGACCCTTACACTAAACCTAACCCTTACACTAGACCTAGTCATAAACCTATCCCTAACACTATCCCTAACCATAACCCTAGACCTGACATTATCCCTAACCCTAATCCTAGCCCTAACTCTAAGACAAACCCTAGCCCTCATCCTAGCCCTAAACCTAGACTTAATCCTAACCCTCACCCTCACCCTAGCCCTATCCCTAAATATAGCCCTCGCCCTAGCACTGTACCTAGCTATATAACCCCATCCCTTCCCCTAAAACTAACACTAACCCTAGCCCTAAACATAGGCCTAACCCTAACACTAATCATAGCACTAATCCTAGCACTATTTGAACCCTAAAATTAACCCTCT
>NW_026004998.1:0-2042 GCF_001458135.2 Marmota marmota marmota | reverse complement strand
ATATATGTGCCTGGATTCAAATGCATGCACATCCAACCCAGAGCTTGGCCCATAACACTTATTCTATACTAGTTCTACACTTTAGAACCTCCATGAAAGCTGTTATAAATCCAAAGCCTGAGACTCACTCCCCAGACATTCTTCTTTTTGGGGGCGGGACATCGATGAAGTTTGAACTTAGGGACATTCAACCCCTGAGCCACATCCCTAACCCTATTTTATGTAGAGACGGATCTCACTGATCTGCTTAGTAAATTTTTTTCACTGAGGCTGGCTCTGAACTCATGATCCTCCTTCTGCAGCCTTCCAAGCTGCTGAGATTACAGGCAATTACCACCATGCCCAGCTCCCCAGAGAACCGTCTTTAACTGGTTGGGACCCACTTGTTCAGTATGTTTTGGCCTAATCTTCACAATTAGAGATGAAATTATTTTCATTTCTATGAAAAATCATGGCTACAAAGAGATTGGACTCAACAGCACCTAATTACACAGCATGTCCACATTACAACAAAGGTGTGGTCTGCAATTCTCCACCTCTCCAAAGAGCTCTTCTTGGCTCCACAAAGTTGGGAGTACTGGCCAATCCTCTGCCATGGCTCATTCAGAAGCCTCCAAGGAAGTGAGTGTATATGAGGGACAGTATTCCAGGTGGCACATTGGTGATTAATGGGTTATGCCAGGGAGTAAGTCGGAGCCTAATTCACCAAAGGCACAAAACTTTCATGTGGCTAGTCCAGGATGTGGGCTGCGTGAGGGGATACTTTTCCTCTGCCCTTGATGTGTCTTTCCTAACTGTGCATATGCGGAAATACTTGTTCAATGACTTGCACTCTTTTCCTGTTTTATGTTTCCCTCTCGTGGCTTTGGATGTCTCATGCTTTGGCAATTATTGTGACTTTCTTCTTTAGTTTTCCCACCTCCCTCATCCCATCCATGTGGAATTTCTGTCTGTGGATATTAGTTTTCATTTTATATATGTCCATTTAGTCCAAGTTTCCACTTATCTCTAGAAAAAACAAATATTTCATTCATTATCATGCTTGTACTAACCCTTCACATGTTGATAATAGCAGTGTTCAAGAACTATCTTCTGATTTCTACAACTGGAACATAAGTGGGTCTGCTTGAAATGACTGTCCTTTCTTTTGACTCCAAATAATGGGGATCCTATTAATATAGCGCTTTAATGCTTTTGTGTATATTTATATACAGTACCCAGGAGACTTAACCTGCTTTTTACATGGTTTTGTCTCAGAGAAGGTGGAGTTGATCGTGTAGCTTTTTTAAAAAATGGACTCCAGCTCAGACTCTGCCTTGGCTCTGAGTAGATTCCATCTGCCTGTGATTTCTACAACATGTGACCTATAGCTCTTCCTCTTCTTTTCTTAATTTTAATATTTCACTTAGAGCTTGAGCCACAGAACTGTCACTTTGGAAAGGATGACTTACCAAACAATCACTAACCCCAAGAAGGTGTGCTCCATGTGCAAACTAGGAAAGATAGGCCCATCACACACTTCAGGGCTTCAGGGAAATTATGGGGGTGCAGGAGTCCCTCACATCAAAGTAGACACATTATAAGTTGTGGGACAGGTCTGGCCTAATTTGATTTTAGGACCAGAATTAGAGTAATTTAAGTTTTCTTATCAACATGAGAAAATGATCTCAATCAAGATCCTTTTCCAGATGTGTCCAGGAAACTTTAAGAGTTTGAAGCCCAGATCTCTTGGATTTCTGTTATCCATCAGAGAAGACAATAAAATTAAGAGAGATGACATGTCCCACTGGGGAAGCCACAGTTCTGTGTTCTCCAGTGGGAACTTCTTGCCTTTCTACAGACATTAAAATTACAAATCTGCAGAGACAGAACTTAAACACATCCTTTCCATAAAACTTACAAGTGTTTGTGCTCTGCTCAGCTTATTCAGGTGACAAAGTACCTCTGTGTCCTCAGATGCAGAGTTAGTGTGGATTCTAAAAAGGGCATTGGAGGAGGAAATTCAGTCTACTAGTGAGCTTTCCCAGTAGCTGCTTTGCTTC
>NW_026004997.1:0-2042 GCF_001458135.2 Marmota marmota marmota | reverse complement strand
TTTTTTTTTCTACACATAATTAAAAACAAAACAAAACAAAACAATGAAAACAACAAAAAACAAACAAACAAACAAACAAAAAACAACTCTGATGCCTGATTTCCTCTCCATGGATATGGGCTACATTGTTTTATTGCAATTTGGATTTTGGAAATTAAAGAGCCTTTCAGGTGACTGTGCACTTTATCTAGAACTGGAAACCATTGGTTCACAGTTTAAAATGAATTACCTTTGGTGGTTTCCATGTGTTCTGTGGATTTGTCCACTTTATACTTTCAGGTGAGGGTTTATAGAAAACAGACTTGCCATGTTAAAAAAAAATAAAAGAAATGAAAAGAATAATTTTCTTATATACTCAGGTGTTTAGACAAACTGTTGGTGAAGGAAATTTTTTCTGAGTAGATTTATCTTGGTCTCTTGTTTCATATTAAGAAATTGTTTCAAGAAAAGAAGGTCTAGGTTTCATTTAGGTAAAAATTATTATAAGTAGACTACAAATACCAAAACACACACATACAAAATAATGAAAGAAGTTACAAATATACTGCTATTTATTTACATTTTACTATTATGATGAGAAAAAAATAATCATTTAGCTTTTATTTCATAAACATAGCCTGTGTCTATTTACCCAAATTATTCATTTGTTTAAAAAACATGTACTCAAGTGTTTCTCTTGAAAATATTTTAATAGTAAAAAGCAGTGAAGGGATATTTGTAGCTAGAAAGAATTGTGCTTCTATTGCAGAAATGTCATTATTCACTTCCTTGAATGACTAGAAAAGGTACATGATTATTTTGGCCTAGCAAAAAATTGAGCTTTTAAAGAAGGCAGTAGTGATTCTGAGTTCAAACTTGACCAGCCTTTTTGTACGTGTGGTTTAGTAACATTTTATTAACTTAGAATAGTCCTATAAATTTCATCTGAATAAAAAAGAAGAAAAAAGGATATGAATTGCCTAAATGTATCCAGTTCTTTATTCTCCTCTGTATCTAGGTCATTGACAATGTTTATTTGTAGCTATTCTTATTGACAGGCAGAATATTTTGCCAAGATATGAATCAAAAATAGCTTATATATTACAGTCTGTAGAATACAGCAAGTATGAAAATGTACTGGTATTGTGCCTTGGCCTAAAATGTCATGAATTATTTCTGGTTTTGTCTTTGTAAACCCAACCATCTTAAAGAGAAGAAGCTCACATTAGACTTATGGAGGAGGAGAGGCCATTTGAATGAGAATGAAAATGCCATAGTGGACTGTCATCTCTATTCCAGAAGGAGGGATACCATGTCAAATAGCAGAGCATATTCTTAAAGGATCCCTGCTGAAATCACTGGGTTTAGCCCAGCTAAACCCAGTCTAAATTGGGATTACTCATAAACTGATCATTTTAATTATGAATTAGTCAATTTCAGGGTAGTATGCCATACTTGATAGCTCACCAACAAATATATCCAATTTAAACAGCATGCCAGAATTCAATACTTTCTGATTTCAAGTTAACTGAATAGATGTAGGCATGCAAGAAGAACTGATTTTATTTTTCCTTGATGTAATGCTGAAAGTTTTATTAAATAATTTTGTGTTATGCAGAAACTCATGTAGACATAAAAATTTTATTATTCTTTAAATAACAGCATACACTAGGACAAAAGATGAACCAGACAACCATAGCCAGATCACTAGGGTGAAATCTCAATGGCAAAATAAAAAATTTGTATCTTTTCTTTCACATCTAAATTTTGATGTCAAGGTATATAGAGATGTGAATCTTTCCCCTGGGTTGCAACATCATTTGTTAACTCTCTAGTATCTGAAAGGTCTAATGACCTTGCCAGGTAGCAGTTGTGAAGTATGACCTGCCTTTGGTCACTCTTGTCTCATCACACCCTCCTTTGTCTAATAGAAATTATTTCTTTTTTCATTGTTTCAAAGGAGGAGTATTGCAAAAAAGACATATTTTCTCATTTCTGATAAAAACCTAGTTTTCTTATTTATTAAATTTCCTGCAGTCAGGGGAACCAGAGCCCTGAGTTAT
>NW_026004996.1:0-2042 GCF_001458135.2 Marmota marmota marmota | reverse complement strand
GTCAGTTTTCTAGCTCTTCATGTCAAAAGATTGTTGTGTTAGAAGTTAATCTTTCCTAGGCATAAATAGATACCTCATCATTATTTTCTGCCTATATTTTTGTAGAACATATAATCCTAGATTGATAATTCTCCCTGCCCCCCAAATAATTGAACATTCTTTCTATTTTCTTCTGCCTTACAGTTTATATCTTCAGATATTCTATTATTCTTTATATCTGCAGTTATTCTATTTTTCTTCTGTCTTCATTTTTTCTCTTGTTCTTCTTTTACTTTTTTCTCTGGTGTTTAGCAGTTGAATCAGCATGTGCCCTGGTGTGATTTTCTTAGTTTTCATCTTGTTTGTAGTTTATTCCTTATAGCTCTGTAATTACACTTTTAATATAATTTAGAAAATGCTAGTGATTTACTCTTCAGATTCATTTTCTATCTTCTCACTTACTACTCTTTCTTTTGGACTTCAAAAGTAGATCTTAGGTCTTTTCATATTGGTCTTCATTGTTTCCAAGGCTCTGTTTGTTTATTTATTTACTGTTCCCTTTGTGTTTTTTCTTTCTTTTTCTTTTTCTGGTTCTGCCATATACTCCAGTTGGTTAAACATATGAAATTGCTTATCTACTATTAATTTTATTCTGAAAAAAATTTTTACTTAAAATATTATTATACTGTTCCTAAAACTTCCATTCCATTCTAATTTTATTTTTCACAGAACTTCTAATATTCCTATGAACTCTTGAGAATTTTTTGTACTTATAATGATTATATTTTTTTGTTGTTGAGTCTTTTCTATCCAGTTTTAATGAAGTATGTTTAACAAATAAAATCGCATATACTTAAAGCAGACAACATGACATCTTGACAAAAAATACATATATTTAAAGGATACAACATGATATTTTTGATACATATTGTATAATGATTACCACAATCTAATTATCATGTCCATTACCTCACATTTATACCATTTAAAGTGGTGAGACAACTAAGTACTATTCCCAGCAAAATTCAAGTGTAAAATGCAGTATTATTAACTTAATGTCTGTGATGGTCTCTGGTACTCCATAATCTGATAACTCAAGGTTTGTAGCCTTTTCCAGTATTTCACTTTTGCTCATTTCCTAGCTCTTGGTAACCACCATTCTAATTTTACTCTTTATTATTATGAGTTTGCCTTTCAGATTTCCCATGTAAGCGACATCAAGCAGTATTTGTTATATTTCATCACTGATGTATTTTTAGAGACTCTTCTTACTAAATAATTTTTCTACTGTCTTATGGATAACATTTCATTTTTTTACATGACTAGTTTAATTGGTTGTCATGTATTGTGAATTTCACTAAATTAAATACTGCACTAGTCATATTTCTTTAAAAAGTACAGATCTTGACAGATACAGGGGCTCATGCCTGTAGTCCCAGCAAATTGGAATGCTGAAGCAGGAGCATCACAAGCTCCAGTGTAGTCAACTTAGTGAGACCCTGTCTCAAATAAAATAATAATAATATTAAAAATAAATGTTTATGAATGTAGTAGTTGAGTTCCCAGGGGTCAATGCATAGTAGAGAAAAAAAAAATAAATGAATAAAACTGGTTGCTCTTCGACTGGAAGTTCAATTATGGATAAATTATCTAGGTCTTCTGACACTTATCTTTAAATTAGTTCAGGTTTTAAAGTCCATAACCTTTAGGGTATTGCTTTCACAGCCCACTAATAAGACAAGTATTTCTAGAGGTCTCTAATGAAGCTTGGGGTTTCAAGAAGAATACATTCCTTATTGGAACTGGAACATCTCCCAGCCATGTTAGAGCTCTGGGAATATTTCAGTTTACAGCATTATGTTCATTTTATGCCCAGCCTCATGGAATTTCATGCTAGAAATATTAGGATTAGTTGTCATTAACCAGTTAAAGAAAAGTCCTGTCACATTTATGAAGCTTCTTTTCAATGCAACTCTCTTCCTCTAATATTCTGCAAAAATGCTGGACACCTCACGTTTTTGAACTCAGATTCTGTCTTTTCAAGTTTGTGTGAAAACTGTTTT
>NW_026004995.1:0-2042 GCF_001458135.2 Marmota marmota marmota | reverse complement strand
TCATATAATTTGAACAAGATGATATAAGGAGTTAGGTGATAGGTGGGATTTAAATTTTGATATACTTATAATTCTAGAAGGTTATACTTGGCAAATGTTAAAAGAGTTCTCTCAATTAAGTTTTGAATATTTTTATCTCTCAATTAATCTATGTATATTTGTTTTCCCTATAATTAATCTACATTTTTATTTTGTTATATGTTATTAAAAAAGAAAAATTCTAAGTATTCTGCAGATGTATATTGGCAAATCAGTTGATTTTAATTCCTGTTGTTTGTTGACTATTTCTCCATCTTATTCTACAATAAGCACATTTATATGTTTTATAGCATCTTTGGTACTAGAAAAAAATCATATAGTAATTTTTAAAACAAAATCACAAGCTAATTTTGTCTATCAATAAATCTCTGAAAGGACAGAGAAATAGAATTTATTATTTTAAAAGAGGATGCTGCTATTTCTTAATGACACTCTATTAACAAAAACATTAAAGAGAAAATACAAGTTTGGGCCTTTCCCTTTCTTCTCTAAACTTCTTACAAGAGTAATGTATTCTCTATTGATGGTTTCTCATTCTCTTACCTCTTGTGTTAAAAATCCCACCACCATTGTTCTTCCAGAGGACATTGCCATTGTAAGCCAGTATCTTTTTACCAGATATCAAATGCCTCAAATTTTTCTCCAGTGTTTGACATTATCATCCTCTCCTCTTGAAATAATCCCTTGCCTTGACATCTTTTATCTTACACTATTCCAACACATCCTTACTGTGGTGTTGTCCCTGTCTGCCATGAAAGTTCCTTAGCAACACACACACAGGTCCCCAGCAGCATTTCTTGCTCTGACTTTCACCTCACATCTTAGCAATACTGAACAACTTTTGGTTTGCTGAGCCAGCATGATTTTATCATTTTTGTGTTCTTATTCACGGTACATATTATCTTAACAAAATTTTTCTACATTTTTCCTATGGTTAGTGTCCACTTATTTTTTTTTTAAGTTGGTACTGAAATATGAAAGCCTCCAGAAAAGCTTCCTTACTTTACTAGGAGGTATGATTTCTTCCTCCACTGAACATCTACTTTAGATTTTTTTTTGCAACATTTTATTTGTATTTTAGCAGTTATATTTTTACTAGTTTTATGCCATTCAATCTTCATTGGGCAACATATGGGCTTATAACAACTGCTTCACATTTTTTTAGAACTTTCTGTAGCACAACTACCTTGAACATGATACATGTGCAATAACAATTGCTTGATGTAAATATTTAAACAAAAATTATGAGTGTCATGGGATTTGTTTTTCAACATGTTACAATGAGTGAATATGTATACTATGAAATCACTGTAAGCATGACTAAAGTCTTTGATTTCTATTTTTAGATAGTGTGAAAGGCTAGAGGTTTATATCAATTTCTTTTAGGAATTGATGTTTTTTTTTTTTTTTTTACAAATGACTCACTCATTTAGGCATTTTGTTATCATGATGAAACCTGTGTGTGATTATAATATATATAAATGTGCTTTACAATCTGTATTCTATTACTTTATAAAAGTTCAAGTGTTTTGAATTATGTATCACTCCTGTATTCCATTAATTGGATATATCAGTCATAATATATATCAGAGATTAAGTACACTTTTCGCATTTAGAATGGTGGGAATAATAAGCTATTGCAGCTGGCTTTAATATTTTTGTGTTAACAGGAATTTTATAAGCAAAATGTAATTTAAATGGATAATTTTCAGAAATTTTTACTTTACATAAAGTGTTGCATCCACTTTTTTAAAAAGTTATTTTATTTTACCATAATTAAATCTCAGATACTATCTGTCTGGATTTGGGTTACTCCTAAAACTAGCTTAGGGCTTTTAATTTGGACATTGTCAACAACAAAGAAACTATCATCACAGCTGCAGCTTATATCGGAGGTAGTTCAAAGGGTCATGGTGCCTGGAGCCTCAAGTATCTGCTGCACCAAAGACATGGTGCTATTATTTCTCACCAAATAAAAAAACAAAACAATGCTGTCAATTAAA
>NW_026004994.1:0-2042 GCF_001458135.2 Marmota marmota marmota | reverse complement strand
TCCCTCCCTTTCTTTCCTTTTTGGCATTGCTAGGCTAGAACCCAGAGCCTTGTACATGTTAGGCAAGCACTCCACCACAGAGCTACACCCCACCCCCAGCCCTCTTAATTTTCTTTTAATCCTCCTGTTCCTACCCCCAATCTGGGATGGACCCAGCACTTACTGATTCTTATATCGCCTTTCTTGGATTACTTATATTTTTGGTTAAACTGTTTTCTTCAGAATTTCTTTCAGGGTGTGGGAGGTAAACTTGCCAAGTTCTTGTGTGTCTTAAAATATCTTGTTCTCATACAATTCAAGATTGACAATATTTTTTTTCTCTTACACTTTTGAAGACTTCGCTTCATTGTATTTCTAGTACCTTAGTATCCGATACGTGATGTCAGTCTGATTTCCAACCAGAGTAACCTTTTCTTCTTTCTTTGTAAGCTTTATGGATTTTTTTTTTAAACATTGGAGTTTTGAAATTTTATAAATTTCAAAATCTGTGAGTTTTTAAAAACTGAATTAGGTTTTAAAGTGCATGTTAGTATTCTTTAGCTGTGCATTCTTATCATTATAGAGAAGATACACACACATAGATAACATTTAAAAACATTTTAAAATCAAGGCTGGTGGGCGGGTGGAAACTCACTCCCTCGACTATGAGATTGAAAGCCCCCAAGTAAGCCCTCAGTAAACATGAGAGAGGGATGGAGAATCGTGGAAATGAAATAATTTCTGAGAGTTTTTCTTTCATTACACTTTGCATTTTTTAGGTTTTTCTCATTCTGAAGATTCTTATCTTTGCCTCAAGCAAATTGTACTTTAAAAAACAGACTTTATTTTTTTTAGAATATTTTCAGCTTCAGAGACAAACTGAGCAGATACTGTAGACATTTGGCATATATTCTCCCCCAGACCCATATACAGTTTCCCTACCTCTAACATATTATCATACTTCCTTTGCTATAATTAATGAACCAATACTGATACATTGTTATTAACTAAAGTCTATACTTTATTCAGATTTAGCTTTTATTTAATGTCCTTGTTCTGCCCCAGAATCCCATCGGATACCATGTGATATTTAGTCATCAGGTCTCTTTAATCTCCTCTAGACAGTGACAAGTGCTCACATTTCTATTGTTTTTGATGACCTTGACAGTTTTGAGGAGTACCGGTCAGGTATGTTACAGAATACCCTTCTTTTGGAATTTAAAAAAAAATTTTTTTCATGGTTATCCTGGAATTAGGAACTTTGGGGAGGAAGACCACAGAGTTGTACCATTTTTATTACATCACATCAAAGGTATATACAAACATGAGTGATCACTTGATGGTGAACTTCCTTGATCACCTGAACTGAGGTCTTGTTTATCACATTTCTCCACTATAAAGTTACTTTTTTCCGCCACTTTCCATGATTGTACTTGTTGGAAGGAAATTATTATGAATAACCCCCACTTTTAAAATGTTGGAATTATGCTCCCCTTTTTTAGTGTGGAGTACTTGCATAGATTTTTTTTTTTTTTGCATAAAAGGCGTATGCATTCTCCCTCATTAATTTATTGCCATTTAGCTCAGTATGGGCTTGTGGATACTTATTTTATACTTGGGGTTATAATCAAATACTACTTGGGAGCTCATTCCATTGGTTCCTGTGTCCCTTTGCCACACCACAATGATGTGTTTACCAAATTGTATTTATTTAATAATAGATTTGATTATTTCTTCTTCAACATAATGTCTGTCATTCAGTTAGTTGTTGGATCATCTAGATTTTTCCACTACAGCTTTTTAATATTTTCTGTTTGTTCTACTTTCTGGGACGGTTCCTTAATTTTACTTCCCACCAATTTGGTCGTAAAAGACCAAAAACTTGGCTGTCATTTAGTCTGTTCATATAATAACTAGTTTGATAATTATTCATTTATTTTCTAGGAACTCTCTCTGTACCTCTGAATGTTTCATTGCAGTCTTTATTTTCCCTCCCTCCCTCCCTCCCTTCCTTCCTTCCTTCCTTCCTTCCCCCAGTGCTGGGGTTTGAACCCAGGGCCACC
>NW_026004993.1:0-2042 GCF_001458135.2 Marmota marmota marmota | reverse complement strand
CTTTTCTTTTGTGGTGCTGGGGATTGAACTCAGGGCCTTGTGCATGCAAGGCAAGTACTCTACCAACTGAGCTATATCCCCAGCCCTCTTTTTTTCCTCTTGATTTCAAAGATTCATTCTCTTGTCAGTTTTTCTCTCAAAAAAAATTAGTAGTCTTAATGTTTCAATGTTTTTCCCTTTAAATCTATGAACCTTGTGTTCTGGCCAATTACTGCACTTTACTATAGCATGTTGATTGGCATTAATACACCTGCTTTTTTTTTTTTCTCAACATAAGTTTAATTTTTTACTGAATTCTATATTTTCATTTTTATTTTAATTAATTATTTTGTTATTTTTAATTGACACATGAAAAGTGTACATATTTATGGGAGACATGTGATATTTCAATGCATGGGTATACTTTGTGTAATGTTCAAATAGGTAAAAATATCTGTCCCCTCAAACTGCCTAGCTCTAGTAATCGCCATTCTACTCTCAACTTATGTTTAAAAGCATTTACTACAAAAGGTGGCCAAAGAAATTTAACATTTCTCATTTTATATTTCCAATTAATATTCAGCTTATATAGGTTTTCTCATCTTTGGCAGGTTTATCATTGACATATCTATCATTTACACTTTAAGCAAAAAAAAGGATATGCTGCCATTATGCAACAACTTGGATGAAACTAGAAGATATTATGCTAACTAAGCCAGGTGTAGAAAGGTAAATACAGTTACACAATGCACGTCCACATTTCAGCCAATGATGGACCAAATAAATGGTGATGGTCTCCTATGTTATATTCTTGCGTTTTAACATTCAGGCCTGTGATAAATCTTGAGTTAATTTTTATTACTTTTGATTTTCACATTTAACTGCTCAGACCTGAAGTTTAGGCAGATGTGAATCACATCAAAGTAGGAAAGTACTATCTTCATTTTTCACTTTTAAACTTTGCCTAATGTAGCCCAGTTATATCTCAGTCACTGAATTTGTAACTTATACATCATATGTTTCACAATAAACCATTAGGATCACCACGGAATACAGGTAGCATTACATATTTACCTTAAACTACTAAATTTCAGAGTTATAATAAAGTAAATTCAGAGTTAACTTCCCACCTGAACTGTGTGAGGGCACAAATTCAGACCCTCTGTTGACCTTTTCTCTGAACATATCATAATATTTTATTCCTTGAATCTTTTAAAAGTAGTATTTCCTTGTCTTTTTAGAGATAAAAGTTCTCCAAGAGTTTTACTTATATATTTTTTTCTAATAAATATTAAAATAGGCATTTTCTTCACTTAACAGTATTCTATTCAATAACTTTTTTTCTGTGTGTGGAGGGGTACCAGGGATTGAACCCAGGAGCACTCAGCCACTGAGCCACATCCCCAGCCCTATTTTGTATTTTATTTAGAAACAGGGTCTCACTGAGTTGCCTAGCACCTTGCTTTTGCTGAAGTTGGCTTTGAATTCACAATCCTCCTGCTTCAGCCTCCTGAGCCGCTGTGATTACAGGCCTGAGCCATTCGGCCCAGCTGTACAATAACTTATGTTGAATCTTTAATTAGAATGCAGATTCAAACAAAATTGTAAACTTAAATTTTGTGTAGCTTTTATCCAGCTAGTAAATATTTATTTTGAAAAATACTACTGTTAAATAATCAATTTAACCACTATCATGTTTTTCCTCTCTACAACCCAATTTGCATATGTGTAAATAATGTGCTGTTGGGAACTGACCTTGATTGCAATGGTTTCCTTGCTCTTGCTAGTCATTCATTCACTTCTCAACATCCATTGACTCATCCAGTAGATGCTGTACAGAGCTCCCCCATATGTCTATGAGAGGGGTGTGGACAGATAGAAGAAGGGTGCTCCTATATACAACAAGGAAACACAATATGCACTAGAGATAGATTTAGTCTGTTTAAGAGTGTATTCATTTCCGTATATTGAACCAACCTTGCATCCCAGGGATGAATCCTACTTGATCATGGTGCACAATTTTTTTGATATGCTTTTGTATTCGATTCGCCAGGATTTTATTG
>NW_026004992.1:0-7083 GCF_001458135.2 Marmota marmota marmota | reverse complement strand
TTTGAGTTATCATAAGGGATAGGGTTAGAGCTAGGGATAGGCCTAGGGCGAGAGTTAGAGTAACTCTTAGTGTTAAGGTTAGATTTAGGGTTAGAATTAGGACTTAATTAGAGCTTTAATTAGAGTTAGGGTTAGTATTAAGGCTGAGCCTAGGTTTATGGCTAGGGTTATGGTTATGGTTATGGTTAGGTATGATATTATAGCTAGCTTTAGAACTAGGGTGAGGGTTAAATTTAGGGTTAGGTCTATGGTTAGGGTTAGGTTTAGGAATCAGCCTAAGATTAGGGCTAGAGTTTGTTTTAGGGTTAGGGCTTCATTAGGGCTAGGGCTAATGTCAGGTCTAGGGTTATGGTTAGAGATAGTTTTAGGGTTAAGATTATTAGGGTTAGGATTAGGTTAATTGATATGGTTAGGTTTAGGGTACAGGTTAGATTTAGGGTAATGTATAAGTGTATGGTTAGGAATAGGTTTAGGGTTATCCTAGGGTTAGCATTAGGGTTAGGATGAGGATTAGGGTAATGGATAGGGTGACAGCTGGGGTTAGGGCTAGGTTTATGGTTAGGATTAAGGCTAGGGTTAGGGTTAGGTTTGGGTTATGTCAGGGGATAGGGTTAGGGTTAGGTTTAGGGTAATGGTTAGGGCTAGAATTAGGGTTATGTTTAGGGTTAAAGGTAGTGTTAGGGCTCTGATTAGGGATAGGTTTTGGGTTAGGCTAGGGCTAGCTTTAGGGCTACAGCCAATGTAATAACTAGGGTTACGATTAGAACTAGTTTTAGGGTTAGGGTTAAGGCTAGGTCTAGGGTTAGGATTAGGTTTAGTTTTTGAGTGATTTTTAGAGCTACGTTTAGTGTTAGGGTCAGAGTCAGGGTAAGTGTTTGTTTTAGGGTTAGGGATAGGACTCGAATTAGAGCTAGATTTAGGGCTAGGTGTAGGCTTAGGGTTTGGTTTATGTTAAAAGTTAGGGTTAGGGCTATGGCTTGGTTGTTTTTTAGGGCTAGGGCTAGGTTAGGGCTAGTGTTAAGATTAGCATTAGTGTTACAGCTTGTGTTAGTGAGAGGTTTAGCTTAGGGTTAGGGTTAGATTTAGAGTTAGAGTTAGATATAGGATTAGGGCTAGAGCTAGGCTTAGGGCTAATGTAAAGGCAAGTGATAGGATTATGGTAAGTGATAGGGTTAGAACTAGAAATAGGTCTAAGGCGAGAGTTAGAGTTAGTCTTAGGGCTAGGGTTAGGTTAGTTTTAGAGCTATGTTAGGACTAGGATTAGGTCTAGCGTTTGTAGTGTTAGGTCTAGTTTTAGGCTTAGGTTTAGGTTTAGGGATAGGTTAGGGATAGGTTAGGTTTAGGGGAAGGGATGGGGTTAGAGGTGGTTTTAGGGCTAGGTCAAAGTTTAGAATTTTGGTTAGAGCTAGGGTTATGCTTTGATTTAGTAATAAGGCTAGGCTTAGGGCTAGGATGAGGGCTAGGGTTTGTTTTCGGGTTATGTCAAGAATTAGGACTAGGACTAGTGTCAGGTCTAGGCTTACGTTAGGGATAGATTGAGGGTTAGATTTATGGCTAGGTCTAGTGTAAGGGTTAGGTTTAGTGTAAGGGTCAGGTTTAGAGCTAGGGGTGTTATTAGGGTTAGAATTAGGTTTTGGGTTTGGTTTAGTTTAGGGTTTAGGTTTAGAGCTTGAATTAGCATTAGGATTTGGTTAGAGTAATGATAGGTGTGATTTTAGGGTTCATGTTAGGTGTAGGGTAATTGATTGGGTTAGAGTTAGCAAAAGGGTTAAGATTAGGCCTAGGGTTAGCCTTATGGTTATGGATGTGCTTAGGTTAAGGGATAGGGTTAGGGCTAGGGTTATGGATATTATTAGGGCTAGAGTTAGGTTTAGGCCTAGGGTTATGGTTAGTTATAGGTTTAGGGTATGGTTTAGAGTTTGAGCTATGGTTAGCGCTAGGGCAAGTGTTACGTTTAGGGTTAGGTCTAGGTTATAGTTATGGTTAGGGTCAAGGTTAATGTTAAGTTTAGGGCTAGGGTTATCATTAGGTTTAGGGTATTGGATAGGGTTTGATGTCATGTTAGGGTTAGGATTAGGTTTAGGTTTAGGCTTAAGGTTAGTGTTAGGGATAAGTTTAGGATTAGGTTTGGGGTAATGGTTAGGGTTTGAGCAAGGGTTAGCTCTATGGCAAAGGTTAGGTTTATGCTTATGTCTAGGGTTAGGGTTAGGGTAGATTTAGGGTAAGGGCTAGGGTTATCATCAGGGTTAGGGTTAGGGTTAGGGTAATGGGTAGGTTTAGTGCTAGGTTTTGGGCTAGGGTTATCATTAAGGTTAGGGTTAGAGTTAGGGTAATATATAGGCTTAGAGCTAGGGTTAGAGATAAGGTTAAGGTTAGGATTCGGGCTAGGGTTAAGTTTAGGTTTAGGCCATGGGTTAGTGTTAGGGTTAGGTTAAGTTTAAGGTTTCGGCATTAATTAGTGTTTGGACTAGGATGAGGTTGCGGATAGAGTCAGTGTGAGGGTTAGGGCTAGGGTTAGCATTAGGTTTAGGGTTAGGGTTAGGGTAATGGATAAAGTTAGAGGTAGGTTTTGGCCTATGGTGATGGCTAGTTTCAGTGTTAGTGATATGGATAGGTCTAGTGTAGGGTTTTTTTTTGTTGTTGTTGTTGTTGTTGTTGTTAGGATAAGTTTTAGGGCTAGGGTTTTTGTTAGGGTAGAGGTCAGTGTTCAGTTTAGGGTTAGGTTTATTGTTAGGGCCAACATTAGGACTAGGGTTTGGTGTATGGGTAGGCTTAGTGTTTGGTTAGGTTAAGGGTTATTATTAGGGCTAAGACTAAGTGTTTGTTTAGGGCTAGGCCTAGAGTTATCACTAGATAAAGGATTAAGTTTAGGTCTAGGTCTAGTGTTAGGGTAAGGTTTATGTATAAGGTTACAAGTAGTGCCAAAGTTAGGGGTCGGTTTAGGGTTAGGGTCAGGATTAGACCTGTGGTTAGTGTTAGGTGTCAGAATAAGGGTCAGGGTTAGGTTTAGGTTTGGGATAGTGATACATCTAGATTGAGGATTAGGGTTAGGACTAGTAATAGAGTTAGGTTTTGGGTTAGGCTAAGAATTAGGTTTAGGACTAGGGTAGATTTAGGGTTAGAGTATGGCTTAGGGTAAGGGATAGTGTTAGTGCTAGTGTTAGGGCTAGGGTTAGGGTTACGGCCAGGGTTAGGTTTCGGGTCAAATTTAAACTAGGGTTAGAGCTTGGATTAGTACTAGGCTAGGTTTTGTGTTAGCTTTAGGGCTACGGCCAATGTAAGAACTAGGGTTACAATTAGGGCTAGTTTAAGGTTAGTGTTACATCTAAGTTTAGTGTTTGGTTAGGTTTAGTGTTAGGGTTATGTTTAGGGTAATGGATAGGTTAGGGTTAGCAAATGTGTTAGGGTTAGGCCGAGGGTTAGCATTAGGGTTAGGATTAGGGTTAGGGTTAGGGTAATGGATAGGGTTAGAGCTAGGGTTAGCACTAGGCATATGGTTAGTGTTAGTGTTAGTGTTAGGGTTAGTGTTAGGTTTATGGTTAGTGGAAGGATTAAATTTAGGGATAGGTTTAGGGTAAAGGTTAGGACTTGGTTTAGGTTTAGGGTTAAGGTTAAAGCAAGAGTTGAGTCTCGCATTAGGGCTAGATTTTGGGTAACATTTGGGCTAGTGTTAGGGATACAGCTAATGTAAGAATTAGGGTTATGGTTAGGGCTAATTTTAGGGTTACGGTTATGGCTAAGTCTAGTTTTATGGTTAGGTTTAAGTTCAGGGTGATTTTTGAGCTAGGGTTAGTGTTAGGTTCAGAGTCAGGGTCAGGTTTAGTTTTATTGTTAGGGATGGGACTCGAATTAGGGGTAGGCTTAGGACTAGATGTAGGATTAGGATTTGGTTTAGGTTAAGGTTAGGGTTAGTGCTATGGCTTGTTATTTTTTAGGTTTAAGGATAAAGTTAAGGGTAGTTTTACAATTAATGTTAGTGTTATTGCTAGGGATAGGGTGAGTTTAGGCTTAGGGGTACATTTAGAGTTATGATTAATTCTAGGGTTAGGGCTATGGCTTGGGTTAGGGCTAAGGTTAGGTCTAGTGTTTGGGTTATGGTAAGGGATAGGGTTAGAACTAGGAATACAGCTAGGACAATAGTTAGAGTTAGTCTTAAGGCTAGGGTTAGGGTTAAGTTTAGGGCTAAATTAGGGGTAGGAATATGTCTAGGATTGGTGTTAGAGTTTGTCCTAGGATTAGAGCTATGTTTAGGATTAGGTTTAGAGTTAGGTTTAGGGGAAGGGGTGGAGTTATAGCTAGGTTTAAGGCTAGGGTGATGATTAGAATTAGGTTTAGGTTTGGGTTAAGTTTGTGTTAAAATTAAGGTTAGATTTCTGGTTAGGATGAGGGCTAGGGTTTGTGTTAGGGTTAGGGCAAGTTGTAGGGATAGGGATAATGTCAGGTTTAGGGTTATAGCTAGGGATAGTTATAGGGTTAAGTTCATGGCTATGTCTAATATTAGGTTTAGGGTAAGGCCCAGGTTAAAAGTAAGGTGTATTTTTAGGGTCAGGGTCAGGTTTTGGGTTTGTGTTAGGTTAATTATTAGGGTTAGGGCTCAAATTAGTGTTAGGGTTAGAATTAGAGTTAGGTTTATGGATAGGTTTAGGTTTAGGATTCAGGTTAAGATTAGGGTAATTGGTAGAGTTATGGTGAGTGATAGGGTTAGGGTTAGGCCTAGGGGTAGTATTTGGGTTAGGGTTATTGTTAGGGTAATGGATAGCATTAGAGCTAGTGTTAGGGATATGGTTTTGGATAGGATTAGTGCTAGAATTAGGGTTAGAGTTAGACTAGGTTTAGGGTTTGGGTTAGGTTTAGGGTACAGGTTAGGTTTTGAGCTAGGGTTAGTGCTAAGGTTAGGGTTAGGTTTAGGATTATATCTAGGGTTAGATTTATGGTTAAGGTTAGGGTTAGTGTTAGGGTTAGGGCTAAGGTTATTTTAGAGTTAGGTTAATGGATAGGTTTAGATGTTGGGTTAGGGTTAGTGGTAGTTTTAGGTTTAGGGTTAGTGTTAGGTTTAGGGATAAGATTATCATTAGAGTTAGGGTAATATATAGGTTTAGATGTCAGGTTAGGGTTAGGGGTAGTTTTAGGTTTAGGGTTAGCATTAGGGTTTGGGCTAAAGTTAGTGTTAGAAAAGGGTTAGGGTTTTATATAGGGTTAAGGATACAATGAAGGTTAGGTTTAGGGTAATTGATAGGGTTAGAGCTAAATTTAGGGCTAAGGTTATGGATAGGATTAGGGCTAGGGTTAGGGTTAGGGTTATGGGTTTGGTTTGTGTGAAGGTTAGGGCTAGAATTGCGGCTAGGGAAAATGTCACATCTAGGGTTATGTTTAGGGATAGTTTTAGGGTTAGGTTTATGGCTACGTCTAGTATAAGGGTTAGCTTTATGGGTAGGGTCAGGGTTAGAGCTAGGTATATTATCACGGGAAGGGTCAGAGTTAGGGTTTGGGTTAGGTTAAGGTTTAGGTTTAGGGCTTCAATTAACATTATGGTTAGGGTTAGGGTAATGATAGGGTTAGGTTTTGGGTTCATGTTAGGTTTAGGTTAATGAAATAGTTTAGGGTTAGGGATAAGTTTAGGGTTAGGCCTAGGGTTACCATTAGAGTTATGGTTATGGTTAGGGTAATGCATAGGGTTAGAGCTAGTGATAGGGCTAGGGTTATGGTTAGAATTCTGGTTAGTGTTAGGGTAAAGTTTAGGGCTAAGTTCTGGGTTAGGTTTAGGTTTAGGGTTAGGGTTAAAGCTAGGGTTAAGGCTCATATTAGGGCTTGGTTCGGGGTTTGGTTAGGGCTAGGGTTAGGGATATGGCTAATGTATGAAATAGTGTTGCAATTAGTGTTAGTTTTAGGGTTCGGGTTAGGGCTAGGTCTAATGTTATGGTTAGGTTTAGGGTTAGGGTGATGTTTAGAGCAAGGGTTATTGTTAGGGTCAGTGTCAGAGTCAGGGATAGTTTTAGGGTTAGGGTTAGAACTCGAATTATGGCTAAAATTAGTACTAGGTGTACGGTTAGGGTTTGGTTTAGGTTAAGAGTAAGGGATATAGGTTGGTTTTGTTTTAAGGATAGGGCTACACTTATGGCTAGGTTATGGATTAGCATCAGGGTTAGGGCTAGTGTTAGGTTGAGGTGTAGGCTTAGGGTTAGGGTTAGATTTAGAGTTAGGGTTAGATCTAGGGTTAGGGCTAGGGCTAGGGCTAGGGTTAGGGTGAGGTTTAGGGTTATGGTAATGAATATGGTTAGAACTAGGGATAAGGCTAGGGTGAGAATTAGAGTTAGTCATAATAGTAGTCTTAAGGTTAGGGTTAGGGTTAGGAATAAATTAGGGCTAGGGTTAGGGCTAGGGTTAGGGTTATGGTTAGAGCTAAATTAGGGCTAGGATTAGGGCTAGGTTTTAGGGTTAGGGCTAAATTAGGGCTAGTATTAAAGCTGGGGTTAGTGTTAGGGTTAGACCAAGGGGTTGGGCTAGAGTTAGGGTTTGCGTTGGTGTTAAGGTTAAGTTTAGGGGAATGAGTTGGGTTATCACTAGCTTTAGGGCTAGGGTGAGGGTTATAATTAGGATTAGGCCTAGGTTTATGTTTCAGTTTAGGATTAAGGCTAGGTCTAGGGCTAGGTTAAAGGCTAGGTTTTCTGTTAGGGTTATGGCTAGGACCAGGTCTAGGGCTAATATCAGGTCAAGGGTTAACATTAAAAAATAATTTTAGGGTTAGGCTATGGCTAGGTCTAGTTTAAGAGTTAGGTTTAGTTAGTTTAGTTAGGTTAGCTTTAGGGCTAGTGTTATTATTAGGGTCAGGGTCAGGATCAGGGTTAGCATTTGGTTTAGCTAAAGGTTTAAGATTAGGGCTCGAATTAGCATTAGAGTTATGTTTAAGGGTAGCATAATGGATAGGGTTTAGTTTAGGTCTCAGTTAAGGTTTAGGGTAATGGATGGGTTAGGTTTAGTGATCGGGTTAGGTTTAACATTAGGCTTAGGATTATGTTTAGAGTAATGGATAGGTTTAGAGCTAGGGTTAGGGCTAGGCTATAGTTTGGATTAAATCTGGGATTA
>NW_026004991.1:0-2042 GCF_001458135.2 Marmota marmota marmota | reverse complement strand
TATATATATATATATATATATATATATGAATAAACATCACATCGTGCTTCATAAATATTTACAATTTTTGTCAATTATACCAAAAAGGAATTCACTTGTAGACAGAAAATACCTACGGACAAGAGTGATTCATGATAAGCAAATACAAAAAGGTCATCTTCTCTATTGGAACTCATTTTTGCACTTTCCAGTGGATATCCTGGAAAGTTCGTATCTTTGCCTCATGATCACTGGAGGAAGTTTACTTCTTTGCATAAACGAGTTTGTTGAAATTAATGCATGAAATAAAATTTCTGGCCTCATTTCTTTCTCTCTTGCTCTTTACTCATTGTACTCATTCTTCAGTGAGAGTTGGAACATTTTCTTTACTCTTTATTCTTAAACTGATTAGACATCAATTTGGGGAAAAATGATGATTTTTAGGATCTACCAAATACAAACACACATACACACACAACAGTGCGATTTCTCAAAAAAAAAAAATCCATTTCATTGTCTAAGGAATTAGCTTCCTTGCTCTCACACTGGGTATCACACCTACTGATATTCTTGCTATGCCCTATTAAGTGCGCAGTCATCTGAGTTGGTGGTGGGTGATGTAATCTTTGGTGTTCCTTGCATATGTGCAAGGCTTTGGCAGTGCTGGCCATGAACAGATTTCACATATCAGATCAGTATGTGAACCAGTCGTAGTGAATTGCTGGAAAATTCTCTGTAGTTGGCAAATATTTTAATGATGCATGTGGTAAAATCGGAGGCAGTCAGCCTTTCATCTATCCCCAGTGCCATAAGTTCTAATGACAGATAAGCCTTTTATTTTTCTCGAGCTAAAACCCAGAATACAAGAAGATATCTGCTAAATAAGGGGCTCATTTTACATACATGCCGAAAGAAAAAAGATGTAAAGCCAACTAGGACTATAACTAGCTACATTTCCACATTGCTTAAAATGGACCAGAGCACATGCGTATTATAGCAAGGAGCAGAACCATATATATTCCATGCCGACTGTAAGATCTTGAACTTTTACCAAAAGCTTAAAAGATTAATTTACTTACTTCACAGCTTGCACAGCTGTGATTCAAGAATAATTGGGCTCCTTAAAAAAATCAAGTACTGATCCTTTAGAATATTAATGTAAGGCCAAAATGAAAGATTTCTTACTGTGATGCAGGCATCATGGGGCATTTTGTGAAGAATCACATAATCTATTCAAATTGTTCTTCCCTCTATTGCAGATGAGGTAGGTGTCTTACCTATACAGATAACCACTTGCTCCTGAGAGGATATTTTCATCAGCAGAAAAATAAAGTAGTGCTCTATTTTTTTCTAATTAATATTTAATTTTTTTAGAAATTATTTTATGCATAAAAAGGGGAAAAATGCTAAAGTGGTAACATTTCTTTTATGAAAATGGAATACATTGCCAGCCTGCATTTTCAATGAAGCCAGTGCCTGAGTTTGGGTATACGCGTGCTATCCTGTCATCTTTTCATTTATAGCATCGAAGACAGCAAAGGCCATTCATCTAGAATATACATGAAAGAAGGCTCAAAGTTTCAATCCACGCACTTCCTTCAGCCCACAGGCAGAACTAAATATCTTACCACAACAAAAATCTTGGGACGTATTTCTGATTGCTGTATCAGACTAGAAGTTATTAACACTTATTTGCTCTTACGTATATAAGGCTCCCCTTCCATTTATTAGTAACCATCTGTCACAAAAACCATGCAAAGTAATTACTTGGATACTCTAGAACAAAGATGTTCTGCTTTGTTCATAAAATATCTGTATAATCAGGATATACCGTCCCTGTTATCACCTTCGCAGATACATATAGAGAACAACCACGAAGATCAGAGTCAACATTAATCTTAAAAGTCCTCACATGGTCCCAACTAATGTTATCTCCCTGGAGCTGCAGTTAATACATGAAAAGTGATGATTAAAATGTAAGTTCTGGGTCTGGGGTGCAGCTCAGTGGCAGAGCACTCACCTAGCCTGCATGAGATTCTGGTTTAATCCCCGGCAATGGGAAG
>NW_026004990.1:0-2042 GCF_001458135.2 Marmota marmota marmota | reverse complement strand
CCCCTTCATGAGATTATCAATACACTATAAAATCTAGTTGCTTTAAAAATAAATAATTTCATGATAGCACTTTTACATTGAGGAGAATGTTATAATTTCAATGCAACAGCAACAATGCTATTATGCCTACATGTGTATTTTTACGATATACAATGTTAATTCATTAAACAAAAGAAAGGAAAGCAAACAAAACAAAAGGTTCTAGCAACTTTAGTTCCATATGCCTCTCTTCAACTTCAGTTTTTTTGTGTTACAAGTTCCCACTTAGTGGATCTGTCAGTATTTCCAGAAATTCATTTAGCATCATGGCCAACTGCAAGTGCTAGTTGCACATAGTATTGGCTCCTAGATGTCATGCCCTTTCTGGGGTTGCCAATGTCTGGTCATTGCTTAGAGGTGAGAATAACTAGCATAGACTCACCAGGGTTTAAGGGGACACACAGACTCCTTTTAATCTTGCAGAAGACCTAGTAAACAGAATTTCACTTCAACGTGCACATATCCAGATATCTGCTGAGGGTGATATATTGTTTGCAGATTTAGGAAGAAACTGTCAATGTACTAGTAATAAATATGTTCTCCTCAGATGTATTTGAATGCACATAATTTGAGTGAATGGGCTTTGTTTCTTGTGAAAAGACATCAAAACAAGCTTATGTGCCCTATTTTTGCTTCTGCTTGAAGAAGTCATAGTTAATTAAAACATATTGAATGCATTTAAAAATGTATTTTTGATTCAGTTAGTTAGGTGATTCCCCCATTGATTTGAGTTTAGTGATATTTAGACCTAAGATTTCTATTTCAGTCATACATATTTTAAGTGTAACAAACAATGATCAGGGTTGCTTGGAGATGGTGACCTTTGAATTCTAACAATAAATACTAAGATTAAAAATTCACTTACTTGTATAAGCACTGGAGGATTTAGAAAGGTCAGGCAAGATAAATATTACCACCGTGGCTATACGTGTAGATGTACATAAAAATAAAATATAAAATTCTAATTGGATCATTGAAAATAACATTTATTCTTGCACTACAGTCGGGGCTTTTACATGTGTTCTGTCATTAAATTGTCACGTTCTGTTACTTAGGGATAAGGAAACGATGGCCTCAAGAATTTAAATGTATTTCCTAGTGTCACATGTCTGGGTAATTGTTGAGCTGGGATTTAAAGTTGATCAAGCCTTTCCATGGAGGTTATTCTTTTCATCAAAAGGCTGCCTGTAGCATTCTTCTGACAATGCTTTTTCCATACAAATTATTAATGTTCTAATACAAATTCTGGGTGCCTACCCCCAATGTGCTTTCTTACTCTGTATGATGTTTTCTGAGACTTTTGAAAATAATATCCACATGGAGATAGAAAGATGAGCACTACGCTATTTTCATTTTGCTGATTTGAAGGTCGTTACAAACAGATAATATTCCTAGGGGCTTTGCCTGATAGGAGGCAACATCCCAGACATCTCAGCTCTTTCAAACACTTATAAAATATATTCTAATTTTATTTGATTCCATAATCTTTACAACATGACTGTGTTCCATCTCATACATATAGATTGATCATAATGGCTTAAACAAAACTGTGTCATGTTTAAAACAAGCTGAATCTAATTATTAGATAATCTAAACAACCCAATCCGTAAATAGCTAAGGAACTGAACAGACACTTCGTAGAAGAAGAAATGCAGTTGATCAATAAACATATGAAAAAAAAACGTTCAATATTTCTAACAATTAGAAAAATGCAAATCAAAAGGACTCTGCAATTTCATCTCACTCCAGTCAGAATGGCAATCATCAAGAATACAAGCAACAATAAATGTGGGAACAAGGTACACTCATACACTGCTGGTGCAACTACTCTGGAAAGCAGTATGGAGGTTCCTCAGAAAACTTGGAATGGAACCACCATTTGACCTAGCTGTTTCACTCCTTGGTCTATACCCAAAGGACTTAAAATCAAACTACTACAGTGATGCAGCCAAATCAGTGTTTATAGCAGCTCAACTCACAATAACTAAACTATGGAATCAACC
>NW_026004989.1:0-2042 GCF_001458135.2 Marmota marmota marmota | reverse complement strand
AAAAAAAAAAAAAAAAAAAAAAAGACCGATCCCGGGGAAAGGTTCAGGTGTTCCGAATGGAGGAAGGAAGCTTGGACTCTATCTAGGGTTAGGGAAATAGGAACCAAAGGGGTAGAGTAGTAGAAAGAGAACAAAACAAGGCAGAGGTTGGTGAAAGTGGAGGTGGTTAGAGGGCATCTAGAAAGCTTGGCTCTAAGGGATAGGATACGCCTCTCCCAGCAGCTCCTCCAGCTTCAGGAGCATGACTTGTGGGTTTGCAAAGTGACAACATGCTGAGGCTAGTCTTGGGGCAGGGCACAAAGCGAGGCCAGAGGCTGCCAAGAAGATCCTATTACTGTCTACAGGCCAAAGTCAAGTTTCATTCTGTTTTGTGTTCCTGATCCGGCTCCACCTAATCTCTCTTCACCTTCTATGACACTCCAGCCCTCTCCAGGGCATGCAGGCTCTAACCCATCATCACCCGAGGGCCGGTTGGCACTTGCTTCCTATGCCTCAGGCTTCTCACCCTGCCCACCTCCTAAGGTCCATCTGTGACTGCCCACTGTCCACCGCTCCACCTCTCCAAGTCCTCCCCTTTCACCAAGCTACATCTAGAGGCCACCAGTTCCCTTAACTGACTAAGATGAGGCACTCATCCTTCTCCGGCCATAGCCATCCCCTTCAAAGGAATGCCACCATACTGAAAGCCCTTACTGGCCTGCTAGCTCCCCTAAAAGATGGAGACACCCTTAAGGATAGGGAAGAGTTTGTGCCTAACTCAACTTTTTGACCCCAGCTCCCGTATGGGATTGAGCGTGAGCAAGTAGTAAGAACAGGGGCAAGTGGCACTTCCTGAGACCTCATGTGCAAAAAAAGTGCATCCTCACTTTATCTGAAAAACCACTCTGCTGAGCAATACTACTAGCCTCTTTACCCATGGAAAACTGGAGGCCCAGGGGGTAAGTAACTAATCCAAAACCATCAGCCCTGGAGTTGGTCCAGCCCTGATCTGAGCATCTTCCTAGTCACTTCAACTGTTGTATGGTTAACTCAGCAATCAACGGCTTCTGAGGCTGAGCTTTGAGCCTAAATCTTCCTGAGCCCAAAATTATGTCCTTAAGTCCAAAGCCTTAACCACTTGGCCATCTTAGTGGAGGCCCAAAATTATGTACTAAAGCTCAAGGTGCTCCTGGTGGAGACCACGTTGCTTTCACCAAACCATCATGTCTCATCCTCAGGGAACATTTCCAGCTTCCCGAATGTCAGGTGTAGCCGTGTGGGCAGGAGTAAAGAGCGCCACCTACAGGTTGGGGCTGGAACGTCTTCTCCTTCAGCCCTCTCCTCCCACCAGCCCTGACATGGAGGGCACACTAGGCTACAGTGGAGGACCCAGGGCTAAAGATAAAAAGAGCCACTAGGCAGCCCATAACTTCAGAAAGCAGAGGCCCCCTCCCCCCAACCCCAGCCTTCCTCCCTGGAGATGTAAGAAATAAACATTTATCATGTGAAGCCACTGAGGTTTGGGTGCTGATCATTAATGCACTTGTCCTGTCCAGTACTCAACAGGTCGCTGATTTTAAAGCAGTATTGGGGGTCATAGTGAGATTGTAAAAGTTGCCTTTCATGCACAGGGGCAAGGAGAGGGTCTACTGGACATCCATTCATCCCTTTGATGCCACACACTCGAGGGCAGCTGCTAACTAGGGCCTTAATGAGTGAGTCCGATGAAAGGATGATGTGCGGCCAGAGAGCTGAGCCCAGCCCCTGGGAGCACACAAGAAACAAGCAGCTCTGGGCCTTGGACAAAACCCGGATGGGGCAGGGGCAATTTCTGTGTATGAGAACAAGCTGGAGAAACTGAGGTCAGCTCCGGAGAGGGAAGGAGGTAAAGCTCCTAATCGGCCGGCAGCCAGGTGGGAGGAGCCCGGGTGGCCAGGCAGCCAGGGCACCCTGAGGCCTCATGGCAAGCCCTGTCTCAGGTACCCCTCTGACATGAGCGGTGTCCCGGCAGCCAGCTTCCATTCCTGCCTCCTCTCTCTCTCTCTCTCTCTCTCTCTCTCTCT
>NW_026004988.1:0-2042 GCF_001458135.2 Marmota marmota marmota | reverse complement strand
CTTTTTTTTTTTTTTTTTTTTTGATAAAGTAAAACACATACCTAGTATTGGATAGAAAATGAAAGAAGTAGATTTGTATATTTATTTTACAAAAACTGCCAACTCATGGAAAATATATACAGGTGAAGATTCATCTTAGATCCAATTTGCACTTTATTTAAAGGAGTAAATTCTACATTGATTCAAAGAAGTGGATTAAAATCTCATTACAAAATCTTGAAGATCATCAATCAATTAATTGTACTCCTTGGGTCCTAGTAAATCATAATATTTATCCCAGATACATGGAAAACTTAATACAAGTGATATTTTTATATTTCAGTGTTGCAGTCATTTTTTTAAAAAGCTATTGAGAGATTTTTATGTTGATTGGAATAATTATTTCAGCAAAATTTGTATTCTTCTATAAATTTGAAATTAAATAAATTCACGTAAATATATCTTTCCCTATGATTCTCAAAGAATTCCAAACTAACCTTCAAACATTTGTATGATTGTAAAATTGAAGTCCCAGGGGGCTGGGGGTGTGGCTCAGTGGCAGAGTGGTTGTCTCACACATGTGAGGCGCTGGGTTTGATCCTCAGCACCACGTAAAAATAAATAAACAAAATAAAGACATTGTGTCCAAGTATAGCTAAAAAAAAAATTAAAAAAAAATGAGGCGCTGGAGTGGTGGCTCAGCGATAGAGTGCTTGCTTAGTATGTGTGAGGCACTGGGTTTGATTCTCAGCACCACATATAAATAAATAAAATAAAGGTCAATTGACAACTAAAAAATATTAAAAAAACTGAAGTCCCAGGAGAATGAAATATATTGCACTCAAGATTATGAAGAGCCATGCATGTCTTGAATTCAGCTTATATATGTATTTTAGGCCATTATTTTCTCTTATTTAACTCCTTTTAAAAATTTTAAACTTTTCAATTCACACAGAACAATTATACATAGTTAAGGGGTACAAAGTGATATCTTGAAACATGTCTACATGTACAATGATCAAATTAGGGTAACGGGCATATCTATCACCTTAAACAGTTATCCTTTCCCTGGAAATATATAAAACATTATCGTTGACGATAGTCACCCTACCATGCCATAGCACACGGGGACTTATTCCTCCTAACTACAACACTGTAGCAACAGACAAATCTCTCTGCATCCCCTTCTCCCCCATACCCTCTTAGGTTTTTGTTAGCCACTATTCTACTCTCAACTTTTACAAGATCAACTTTCTGAGATGACACTTACGATGAGTGAGTTCAGGCGACATTTGTCTTCCTGTGCCTGGATTATTTCACTTTACATTACATCCTCCCAAATCCTCCATGTTGTCACCAATGACAGAATTTAAACACTTTTAGGGTTGAATACTATTCCATTGTGTGTATAAATAAACCACATTTTCTCCATTGATAGATGGACTCTTAGGTTCACTCCATACCTTTGCTATTGTACATTGTGCTGCTGTAAAAACAGGAGTGCAGATGACTCTTTGACATACTGATTTCATTTCTTTTGGACATATACTCAGGAGTGGGACTGCCGGATCATATAATAGTCCTGCTTCAGGTCTTTAAAGGAACGGCCATACTATTTCCATCATAGCTGCGTTAATTTCCATCCCCACCCACAGTGTATAAGGGTCCCCCTTTCTTCACATCTTCACCTTGTTATCACTTTTTTGGTAATAGCCTTTCTTTTTTTTTTTTTTTTTAATTTTTTATTGTGGGTTGTTCAAAACATTACAAATTTCTTGACATATCATATTCCACACTTTGATTCAAGTGGGTTATGAACTCCCACCTTCACCCCATACACAGATTGCAGAATCACATCAGTTACACATCCATTGATTTACAAATTGCCATACTAGTGTCTGTTGTGCTCCGCTGCCTTTCCCATCCTCCACCCTCCCCCCTCCCCACCTCTCCCCTCCCCTCCCCTCCTCTCCCCTCCTCTCTCTCTACCTCCTCCACTGTATAACCCTGAGGGTCTCCTTCTATTACCATGCAATTTCCCTTCTCTCTCCCTTTCCCTCCCA
>NW_026004987.1:0-2043 GCF_001458135.2 Marmota marmota marmota | reverse complement strand
TTTTTTTTTTTTTTTTGGGCTGGTGATTTAACCCAAGGGTGCTTTACCGCTGAGCTCCAGCCCCACCCTTTTTATTTTGAAGCAGGGTCTTGCTAAATTGCTGAGGGTCTCACTAAGTTGTTGAGGCTTGCCTTCAGCTTGCAATCCTCCTGCCTCAGCCTCCCAAGTTGCTGGGATTACAAGCATGAACCACTTGCCCACTGTGCCCAGCAGGGAACTCTTTTCTTTTTATACTAGACAAGAGGAACTATGAGTTTGGGGCAGAATTTTTTATTTGTACTTAGAAGAAGTAATGTTATGGTTGTTATAAAAATGTGTCTGTCTATTTAAATCATAATGCAATAAGAACTTGAATTCTTAGATTAAAAATACCTGGTTTTGAATACTAGTTCTGATCTTTTCTAACAATGTGTCTTTTTGCCATAAAATATCTATTTTGATTTATTGGGAGGATTAAATGTGATAGTATACACAATGTACCTTTTATTACCTGTTAATCTACAGTTCAAAACCTAATGAATTGTATAGAATTTCTGTTCTGTGCTCTCTGATAAGTGTTATAAGGGGATGGTTTGGAAAGAGAAATTTTAAAGATACTGTATGGAATCCAAAACCCATGTATGTAAGGAGTCATATGCAAGATCCTTGTTCTTTAATATAATTAAGCTGATGAATGTAAAGAAACTATGGTTCATCAGGAAAAGCTATCATTAGTCACTCAGGTTATAATAACATTTACATTATGTATTATATAATGGAAATGTTACCACTCTTTGCATCAGAAAGAACTTCTATGGGAAAAATTAATTCTGAGAAATTCCTGTTTATAATATCTGTATTATCAAATTAGCCATGGAAGAAGAGGAAAAATTGTAGCTTGTCATTTACCTGTCTCAAAGAAAACTGCTTATTCATCTGGTAACCACGCAGCTCTACCAACCATGTCAAAATCATCTACCCAAGATGCAGTATGGACTAATACAAAGTCAACCTGTGGTAGAAATCAGAAGAACTGGACACCAGTCCTGATGCTATCTGAGAATAGGCCTCTGTTATTTGGGTCTTGTGTAACAAAGACAATGGTAAAACACAAACGTATTAGAAACATTGTACACAGTGAAATTATACAACTCTGTATATTAGTGGTGGCAAGAGCATGAATTATTAAAGATAGCTAAAACTGACCTGAAGCAGTAACCTTTTATCTATAAAAACAAAACCAGAATCCCCATAATTCCTCAAAATAAATGTGGGTTTCAGCCCAGCACAGTGGTGCATACCTGTAATCCCAGGGGCTTGGGAGGCTGAGGCAGGAGGATCATGAATTCAAAGCCAGCCTCAACAAAAGCAGGGCACTAAGCATTTCAGTGAGACCTTATCTTTAAATAAAATACAAAATAGGGCGGGGATGTGGCTCAGTGGTTGAGTGCTCCTGAGTTCAGTCCCAGGGACCCCAAAACAAACAAACAAACAAACAAATAAATAAATGTGGGTTTCCTTTTGGTTCTCTTCCCAACAAGACCCTGACCAGACTTGATAGACCTAACTATATGCTGGCGATTCTGTATTGACATACCTTGAAGAAATGTTCATCAGGCCTGAGAAGTAAAGGCAGGGAAGAAGTCCTTGGAGTGTACCAGTTCACATAAGAACATCAGGTAAAGATAGGCAAATTATGTGGCTGATGAAATTCTGTCCAGAGTGACAATGAAATGTTCTTGTGATCAATCCAGCTCATCAAAAGGTCAGGCAAAATGTTTTGAAGAAACAAATAAATCAAGAGGACATGGTGACTCCAGGAGAAAATGAACCTACCAAATGTTTGTGTAGGGAAACAGTTGCCAAGAATATAGGCATTGAACAAGTCGTGGTGGTGCATGCCTGTAATCCCAGAGACTTGGGAGGCTGAGGCAGGAGGATTGCAAGTGAGAGACCAGCCTCAGCAATTTAGGCCCTAAGCAACTGAGTAAGACCATGTCTCTAAATAAAATCATAGAAAAGGACTGGGGGTGCAGCTCTGTAGTTAAGCATCCCTGGGTTCAA
>NW_026004986.1:0-2043 GCF_001458135.2 Marmota marmota marmota | reverse complement strand
AATCCTTACTAAAACAATAGGTGCCTTATAGCCTCTAATACTATTATTATATTCATAGTGTGCCTTCTGAAATTGATTTAATAGCTGCACTGTCACTTTTAATATTTCTATGATATTCATACTATTGATCTAAAAGTAATATCTATTCTGTGGCCTTTGATGCTAATATGATATCATACTATAGCATTCAAAACTAATATACTGGCAGTCCATTGTTGATTAAAATTAATATATTATTCACATTATATAATCTAAAGCTAAAGCAATTGCTGCCCTGTGGTCTTTAATACTATTATAATACCCATACTATAGCATCTAAAGCTAATATAATAGCTATACTGTGGCCTTTAATATTACTGTGATATCCTAGTATAGCATCTAAAACTAAATACAACTACCTTTTTTGCCTTTAATTGATATAACATTAATATTGTAGCATCTATGTTTTTTTATTAATGTAATATTCATATTTAACATAAAAAATTAATAACTTCCCTGAGGCCTTTAATACTAATATATGTACTATAGCATCTAAAAATAATAAAAGTAATCAAATATGTGTTCTAGTGCCCTTTATATTAATATGATGTTGATATTATACCATGTAAGCATGACATAATAGCTTCCCTATGGTCTTTAATAATAATGTGATATTCAGGGGCTGGGGTTGTAGCTCAGTAGTAGACTGTTTGCCTAGCATGTGTGAGGTGCTGGATTCATTCCTCAACACCACATATAAATAAATAAATAAAGTGCATCAAAACCTAAAAATATTAAAAATAATAATAATGTGATATCCATATTATAGCATGTAAAACAAATGTAATAGCTGTCTTGTCCTTAATATACTGTCTACATTATAGATTCTAAAACTAATATGATAGATGCCCTGTGGTCTTTAATATAAATGAACTATTCATACTATACCATATTAATATATATGTCCTATGGCCTTTAATACTAATGTGATAACCATATTTTGCATCTATTACAAATATAGTAGCTGCCACATGGCCTTTAATAGTAATATGATATCTGTAGGAGCTGGATTTATACCTCAGTGGTAGAGCATTTGCCTTGCACATGTGAGGCACTGGGTTTGATTCTCAGCACCACATAAGATAATAAAATAAAATAAAGATATCGTGTCCATCTTTAAAAAAAGAACGCCTTTTAATTTGTTCAGAGTCAAATTAAATGTGTGAGTCAAACTGGAGCTTAGGAAGGTGTGATTGTTAAAACATCATGACCACTAAAGAGATGCTAAATACTTTGCCCAGAGACAATAGGAAAGAAGACTTGACTGCATCTCAGAAATTGGCAAAACCACCCCAGTTTCAGGCTCAAAGATTTAATTTTTCTTTTTTTTTTTTGTACCAGAAATTGAATCCAGAGGTACTTAACCACTGAGTCACATCCTCAGCCTTTTTAAATATTTTATTTAGAGACAGGATCTCACTGAGTTGCTCAGGGCCTTGCTAAATTGCTGAGGCTGACTTTGAACTTGCAATCCTCTTGCCTCAGCCTACTAAACTGCTGGGATTACAGTCAGGCACCATCTTGCCTTGCTCAAAGTTTTAAAAATAAAAATTCCTTTAAGAAGAGATCAGTGAGGCACCATGATTGAACAGAGGGGCCTAAGAGGTTATTTCACCATGCTTAGCTGCCCAGGCACTCAGAGGTTGCTGTAGTCATGGTTTTAGGAGGTTTGTCTACTGCTTGAGATGGTGGCAGATCTTGGTATCAACTACATGGTGCTGGTTTTTTAAGTTTGCAAGACATTGGCATTAGGGGGTCATGGAGGCTCCCACTGTGATTTCAAAGGAAAACCTGGGAGGTCGGGAAAAATGTATTAGAGTTGGAATACCAGCAGGCAGCCCCTGAGAGGATGAAGAAAACTATAGTGGGGACTCCTGAGATTAATAGATGCTAGTAACATGGATCATTTTCCAAGGAAACCCATAGGAATTGAACAAACACAAGTCAAGCTAGGCCATGTGGACCGCTATTAACAAAGCCATAGGAGTGGAGATGCACAAGTCC
>NW_026004985.1:0-2043 GCF_001458135.2 Marmota marmota marmota | reverse complement strand
TTTTTTTTTTTTTTTTTTTTTTTTTTTTTTTTTTTTTTTGATACCAGGGATTGAACTTGGGCACTCAATCACTGAGCCACATCCCCAGCCCTATTGTTTAATATTTTATTTAGAGACAGGGTCTCACTGAGTTGCTCAGTGCCTCACTTTTTGCTGAGTCTGGCTTTGAACTCATGATCCTTCTGTCTCAGCCTCCTGAGCTGCTGGGATTACAGGTGTATGCACTGGTGCCCAGCTACTTCATTTATTTTAAAACAAGATGTTTAGATGTTGCTTTGGGTAAGTATATGAAGGACATGTAGTACAAAAAGGGTGAGAATATTTCATATATATTTTGGTATTAGTATATATTCTTTTCTGATACCAACACAAGTAGTAGCTTTTTAAGTATTAAAGCAACATTCAAATAATAAATTTAAATATTAAAACAATGTGGAACCTGAAACATTAATGAGCTTCTGGTCCTTTTACAATAAAATCCATTGGTCTTTGCTGTATTTTGAACAGTGTTTTCATGCAAGATTCTGTAACATCATTCCTTGGTTATTTGAGGGGAAAAAAAAAGAGCTTATTCACTTATGCAGGTCTGCCAAATGTTGAAACACTTCATTAATCTTCTTATTTAATATTAACAAATGTATTTCAGGAATCATACCACAAATCTGACCAGAAAAATTTTTATAATATATAGTAGCTGTTAAGCTAACTAACTACAGTAGAAGCAAGTTTTCCAAAACTCTAATTTTCATATGAAATTTCAAATGTTACCATTAGCAACAAATACTATTATTTGTTTTCCTTGGAATTACAAAATAGTTTTTCATTGTCAAGAAAATAACCAATAGCTGAACGTAGTGGAGCACACCTGTAATATCAGCAACTCAGGAGGCTAAGACAAGAGGATCGAAAAGTTCAAAGCCTCGGATACAAAAACATATCAAAAAGACCGTGCACCATGATCAAGTAGGATTCATCCCTGGGATGCAAGGCTGGTTCAATATACGGAAATCAATAAACGTTATTCACCACATCAATAGACTTAAAGATAAGAACCATATGATCATCTCGATAGACGCAGAAAAAGCATTCGACAAAGTACAGCATCCCTTTATGTTCAAAACACTAGAAAAACTAGGGATAACAGGAACTTACCTCAACATTATAAAAGCTATATATACTAAGCCTCAGGCTAGCATCATTCTAAATGGAGAAAAACTGAAGGCATTCCCTCTAAAATCTGGAACAATACAGGGATGCCCTCTATCACCACTTCTATTCAATATAGTTCTCCAAATACTGGCCAGAGCAATTAGACAGATAAAAGAAATTAAAGGCATTAAGATAGGAAAAGAAGAACTTAAGTTATCACTATTTGCGGATGATATGATCCTATACCTAGAAGACACAAAAGGGTCTGCAAAGAAACTACTAGAGTTAATAAATGAATTCAACAAAGTAGCAGGATACAAAATCAACACACATAAATCAAAGGCATTCCTGTATATCAGCGACAAATCTTCTGAACTGGAAATGAGGAAAACCACCCCATTCACAATATCCTCAAAAAAAATAAAATACTTGGGAATCAACCTAACAAAAGAGGTGAAAGATTTATACAATGAAAACTACAGAACCCTAAAGAGAGAAATAGAAGAAGATCTTAGAAGATGGAAAAATATACCCTGTTCATGGATAGGAAGAACCAACATCATCAAAATGGCGATATTACCAAAAGTTCTCTATAGGTTCAATGCAATGCCAATCAAAATCCCAACGACATTTCTTGTAGAAATACATAAAGCAATCATGAAATTCATATGGAAAAATAAAAGACCCAGAATAGCAAAAGCAATTCTAAGCGGGAAGTGTGAATCAGGAGGTATAGCGATACCAGATTTCAAATTGTACTACGGAGCAATAGTAACCAAAACAGCATGGTACTGGTACCAAAACAGGCGGGTGGACCAATGGTACAGAATAGAGGACACAGAAACCAATCCACAAAATTACAACTATCTTATATTCGATAAAGGGGCTAAAAGC
>NW_026004984.1:0-2043 GCF_001458135.2 Marmota marmota marmota | reverse complement strand
CTTTCTTTTTTTTTTTTTTTGTTTCTGTTGAACAGAGTCTGAAGGAAATAACCAGACCTAATAACCTAATATTCATGCAGGGAGGGTGTCTCCTATGTAACTACCTGCAGAGGTTATCCTGGGACTCTGGGGGCTGAAGGCATGACAAGACTAGATGGCACTGGGAATGCCTAGCAGCCCATCCAATGTCACCATCCCAATGCCCCTTTATAAATCAGCAGTGATTTTTTTTTTTCTTTAATTCCTGTTTCTTTTTCAGCTTTTCTCAATTCTAGAAAAAAAAAAAAAGTTCCAGGTTCTCCCTGCCTGCTTTGTGCAGAATGTGGTTGATTCGTGCCAAGCCTGGATGTGCCCATGACTGTTAGTTTAGGTGGGGCAAGGACTCTCTCCTTGGCTGAATGCTCCGTAGGCTGGAGCTGTGTGCTGTCCTCCCAGTCTTGATGAGGCCTTCGTAATGGACAGGCTTTCTTCTAGAATCATTCTGGATAGTGGTTAGGGCTTTCGAGTTCCACAGATTGTCTTTTGTCACGTCCCTCACCCTCCTATTCCTGTGTGTTAGATGTCGAGCAGCTGGCCCCTGCGCCCTGGCATGTGGGCCTAGAGTGCAGGCCTCAGCGGACCCTAGGTAGGATCTTCCGCCTGTATCATGGAGACTGCTTTGTGGACGTCCCTCTCAGGCTGTCCCTTTCCACACTACAGTGAGGAGGGCCGTCTTCTCTTCAGCATTTTTGCATGGACTTGCAGCCTATGCAGTCTGTCCCCTGTTTCTCCAAGGTGTGGCTCTGGCCCGCCCACAGTATTCCCATCAGGGACACGCCAGTCAGTTGCTCTGCTCCAGGCGCCATCTCGCAGTGATTGCAGAGCAGGAAGTTTGCTGTGTCACTGAGTTTCTCTCTCAGGACCCAACCAGTTTCCCCAGTCAAGTGGGGTGTGTGTGGTGCTGGGGATGGAACCCAGGGTCTTGCACATGCAGACATACGCTGTGCCTCTGGCATGTGCTCATCCTCAGGTGGTGCTTTCAACGTGGGCGAGGCCACCCTGGCTAGTGTTGTGGGAAGCTGCCTCACTTGTCAGGAATGCTGCCCTCTGCCCCACCCTGATGCCACCTTTGATCAGCGTCTTCCTGTAGGGGCAGCTGGGGACAACATGGTGGTTCAGGAGGGAACAACATGAGCTGCACATGGTCACTTCTCTTTGTTGTTTACTTTGAAATAGAAGAAAGAGCTTTGTGTCCTATAATCTGTTTCAGAAGTGGCCCTTGACCTCTGCCTCTGGGTATGTGCAGGGCTGGGCCACTTGGCATTGAAATGAGACCTGTCCACTTTAAAATGGCTTGAGATTAACACAGAAGCCCCTCTTGAGGGCCTCCTTGGTGTTTGGGAGCATCCCTGAGGTGGGCCAAGGGAACAGTGCCTGTGAAAGGGCTGTGGAGAGTCCTCAGGAAGTGGCAGTTTGTTGCTTTTCCAGAGCTCACCTTAGAGCCTTTGGGGCTCCTGACTGGCTGATCTCCCTAAGCTACAGCCTCCCTACTGAGGTCCATTCCCCTTGAATTATCTCATTGGATCCTTGGCCCATTCAATTACTCTTTTTTTTTTTAATTGTAAATGGATCTTTATTTTTATTTATTTAGTATGTGGTGCTGAGTATCTAACCTAGGGCCTCATGCTGTGAGGCAAGCTCGCTCTGTCACTGAGCTATAATCCCAGCCCTCATTCTGTTACTCTTGACCTCACCTTCGTCTCTTTTTGTGCCCTAATCAATTGAGATGGAAGAGATTTTCATGCTCACAGTGGACCTTGAGGTGGTGGTCATTCATGAGGAATTTGGGGAGCTTTAAAAATTTTACTTTTTTTTTTTCCTTTACCAACTTCTGTAGTTGTGAGAACTGTCTGTGGATTTGGCTTGAATGTTGGACTGCTTTTCTTCCTGCTCCCTCCTTAACCCTATTTCTCCCTCCCTCACCCCACCCATACATCCAGTGTCCTGCGGGTGGTGTCTTCATGTTTGGAGACCACTTTTACTTTTTTTTTTTTTTTTTTTTTT
>NW_026004983.1:0-2043 GCF_001458135.2 Marmota marmota marmota | reverse complement strand
ATGTCTGGCTCCTCTCCATGATCTCTGAGCCCCACATGGATGGTCTCACCGGTTGGGCCAGGTCAACAAGCTTTACTGAAGATTTTCTATGTGCCAGGCACTGGGGACATAAAGTGGAGTTAAACCCAGAGCCTACCATGAGGACCACTCAAGAAACAGTTCACAGAGAGGGGGTTGGACATCCCACCTGGCACCGTCAGTCCATTGGCCGTTGGGATCCTATCAACTGGCAGCCAGAGGCTGGGTGTGATTTCTCAGAATACAGGATCCCTGTCTTGAATGATAATGGGAACACAGGCTGAGCATTCCTAATGCAGATTTGACATCTGAAATGCTCCCAAACCCACAACTTCTTTTGACTGACTTTTAAAAAAATTATAATTTTGAATGTACACTCATTGGAACCATTAATGGGTTTCATTGTGACATTTTATACATGCGTACATGTCCTTTGATTGTATCCACCCTTCCAATTTCCATCTCTCACTCCTCCCACTCTCTCTGGTCCCCTTCCCTTCCCTACGAGTCCCCTTTTACTTTTATATCATCTTGTTTTTATTTATTTTTCTCTATATTGCACCTAGCAGAGAAAACACAGTATTTTTTTTCCTGGGTCCAACGAACTTTGCTTTACATATTGATCTCCAGGTCACCCCACTTTCCTGCAGATGACAGGATTTTTATTCTCTTTTATGGCTGAATAATACTCCACTGTGCATACAGACCCTATTTTCTTTTATCAGTTCACCTACTGAAGGGCATCTCGCTATTGTGAACAGTGCTGCTATGAATACAGGTATGCAGGTATCTCTTTTATGTTGACTTTGACTCCAAAACTTCCTGAGTGATGAAATGATGCTCAAAAGTTTGGGTTTTGAAGCCTTTCAGGTTTGGGATTTTTGGAGTAGGGATACTCAACCAACGTGATTTTGGAGTCACTGGGCTCTAAAACCTAATTTTAACATTGCCACTAACGCGTGCATACATCCAAATGCCAGTTAAATAATTTTCCAGTTGTTAGATGTTTTCCCCGTAGTATCCTATTTCCTTATAATACTCTTAAAGATGATCTATTTAGCTCCACACTTAGGGAAAGATTGGAGCTGGGGTTTTCATCATATAATCAGAGCGACACCGAGAATTCAAAGAATCTGTTGCATAGAGATTTCTCATTTTGTCGGAATTAACCTGTGGTCTGTGGTCCTCCTCTCCACAATAAGCTCTTCAATCCTCTGATATTCACTCAGGGGAAGTTTAATCCACATAGAATTCACACTGCCCGGCAGCCACCCCAAAGAAATGACCTTAAAAGGACTTATTCCCACATGGAAATATCATTGCCCGCGATATTTGAGGAGGACGGGAGCAAAGCTAAAAACCAAATGCTTCAATAAGGAGAGAGAACATAAATAACCCTCTTCGTGCACTTGTCCTGAATTAGACCTGGGGTCGGCCATTGCTTTCTGCTAAGGGCTGCATAGTGAATATTTTAGCTTTGGGAAGCCCAACGCGGTCCAGATTGCAACTACTGGGCTGTGCCCTTGGGAGGGAACAGCAGGTGTAGACAAATACCCTGCTCTGGGGGTCAAGTATACTTTGTTTACAAGCACAGATAGATGGTGGGCCCTGAATTTGTTGGTACTAACCATCGGGAAGATTTGAACCTGGTGACCTTACCTCACAAGGTGGTGTTAAGCTTTTTTCCAATGGAAGCATAATATCAATGAATAATCCTAATAAGGAGCATCAATCCAAAGCTTCTGCAGTGCCGTTACCTACTGCATGCAGCTCACGGAACTCTCTCCTATACTGGAAGAGGATGTAGCCTCACCTCCAATTTTGGCCCAGGGAGCCCCCTCAGATCGGCCTCAGTGAATAAATTCCCCTTTTAGGGATGAGAGAAGAGAGACTCTGAAGATTTAGTCATTTGCTCCAAGATATTGAGCATAGAAGAAGCATTCAGCAAATGTCAGCCCAAGACCAAGCCAGAGTTTGAAGCCAGGTCTGACTCCAGGATCTCCCTGCTGCTTTGTATAGAGATGC
>NW_026004982.1:0-2043 GCF_001458135.2 Marmota marmota marmota | reverse complement strand
GCAAGAGAGACCTCCCATCTTGGTATGGCAGGGGGAGCTCCATTACCAAAGCAGCCAGAATAGAGGGGACTCCCCTTTCCAAGCAGGAGACCCCTCCCACCTGGATCTCTGGGAAAGCTGGTAAACCCCCACAGCCAGTGTAAGGGGGAAGTCAACATTCTAGGCTGGAGACCCCTCAAACTTTTGTGTCAGGTGGACCTCCTTAACTGCTGCATCCATGGTAGAGGAGACTCGCCCTTCGAGGCGGAAGACCCCTCCAAACTGGGTGTCAGGTGGAGCTCATATACCCCAGCAGCCAGGGTAGAGGCGACTCCCACCTCCAGGTGAATGGGGGTAACTCCTATACCGGGAATGCGGGTAACTCTTATACTGCCTTAGCCAGGGTAGAGGGGACACGCCCCTTCAGGCAGGAGACTCCTCCCATCTTGGTATGTACAGGGAATCTCATATACCAGAGCAGCCAGAATAGAGGCTTTTGAGCAGGCGAACCTCCCACCTGGGTGTCTGGGAGAGCTGGTAAATCCTCATAGGCTGGGTACAGGGAAGTCACCTTTCTAGGCGGGAGACCACTCCCACCTGGTGTCAGGAGAAGCTCCTTAACCACTTAAGTCAAGGTAGAGTGGACTCGCCCCTCCAGGCAAAAGACTCAGCCCACCTAGGTGTCAGGTGGAGCTCATATAGCCCAGCAGCCAGGGTAGAAGAAACTTGCATATCCAAGCGAGAAACACCTACCACCTGGGAAAGGGAATAAATCCTATTCAGCCTTATCCAGGCTAGAGGGGACTCGCCCCTCCAGGAAGAATTACCTTCTCACCTGGGTATCACGTGGAGCTCATATACACCAGCATCTAGGGTAGAGGCAACTCGTACCTCCAAGTAAGAGACACCTTCCACCTGGGAATGGTGTTAACTCTTATACCGTCTTAGCAAGGGTAGAGGGGACTCGACCCTCCAGGGGAAAGACCCCTCCCACATGGGTTTCTGGTGAGGGAAGATCCTATACACCTGCACCCTGGGTAGCAGTGACTCACCCCTCCAGGCGGGAGACCCCTCCTCCTGGGGGTAGGAGGGGGCTCTTATACCCCCAAAGACAGAGTTGAGGGGACTGGTCCTTTCAAGCAGGAGACCCTCCCTCCTGGGTGGCTGCGGAGTGCCTATACTGCTGCAGCCAGAGTAGTGGTGACTCGCCCCTCCATGCAGGAGACCCCTCCCAACTGGTGTCTTGGGAATATCATATACCGTGACAGCAAGGGTAGAGGGGACTTGCTAATACAAGTGGGAGACCCCTCCGACCTGCGTGTGTGTGTGTAGGAGATCCTATACAGCCACAGCCAGTTTAGAGGAGACTCACCCCTCCAGGAGGAAGACCCCTTCTACCTGGGTGTCCTGAGGAGCTCCTATACTGCTGAAGCCAGGGTAGAGGGGACTCCCTCCTCTAGGTGGAAGAGCCCTCCCACCTAGGTGTCAGGGGGAGTTCCTATACCGCTGCAGCCAGGGTAGAGGTGACTTGCCCTTCCAGTCAGGAGACCCCTACCACCTGGGTGTATGGGAGAGCTTGAATACAGCAGCAGCCATGGTGGAGGGGACTCAACCCTACAAGCGGGAGACACTTATCACCTGGGTGTGGGGGGGCGGTTCTTATACTTGCACAGCTAGGGTAGAGGGAACACATCACTGCAGGCAGAAGACCCCTCCCTTCTGGGTGTTCTGAGAGCTTTTTTATATCAATAGCTAAAGTAGAGGGGACTCGCCCTTCCAGATGGGATACCCCTCCCACCTGGGTGTCCAGAGAGCTTGTGTATTGCCTAAGCCAGGGTAGAAGGGATTTGCCCCTCCATGAAGAAGACCACTCCCACCTGTGTGTGGTGGGGTGCTTATATACTGCCTTAGCCAGTGTATGGAAGACTCACCACTGCAGGGGGGAGACCCCTCCCACCTGGGTGTCTGGGAGACATTGTATATTGCCACAGCCAGGGTAGAGGGGACTCATTGCTCCAGGCAGGAGACCTCTCCCATCTGGGTGTCAGTGGGAGATCCTTTACC
>NW_026004981.1:0-7083 GCF_001458135.2 Marmota marmota marmota | reverse complement strand
TTTTTTTTTTTTTTTTTTTTTCTGTGCAAGCCTTTAAGCATTTCTGCTTCAGATGTTTCAAGTATATGCCAACATTTCTTCTAAAAGCTTCTCTAAAGTCACATCAGGGTTCATAAGGGGAGTGCTCTCCCCTGAGTATCCCGAATGTGCAAAGTGGTAATCAGTAATCGACAGTTAATTTGAATAGGGTCCCAGAGACAGATACTACATCCACTGCTTTACAAACTATTTTGATATGCTTTCTGTACAGTTCCTCAGAAGGGCCAGCAAATCCAGCATTAAGCTCCTCCTAGGGATACCAGCTCCATAATCAATCCAAATATGTCTTCTCTCTTTCTGGTTTCTTCTTCCCACTCTGTAGTCTGATATCTGAAATCAAGGTTTTGTTTCAGATTCTCTTTTGGGGGGAATACATGCTAATTCTAGTCTTAGAACTACTAACACATGTATATTAATCAAAATAAGAGTAATCGTTCTGCTGTAAATCAGCTTTAAAAGCCTGGTTCTTGCAGATGATGATTCAAGCATAAAATTTAAAACACATCAATCAATCATCCCTCCATACATGGTGGAATTCATCAATACGTAGAAATTGTTTTTATATACCAGCCACATAAGACATCTATGCAAAGTGACTTCTAATATGCTTTTCTCAAGAGAATTCCATTTCCCTTCACTTGTCAGCAATTACTATACTGTTAGTATAAAATATGAAGTAGCAAAAGTTACTTTCAAAGTTGTAATCAGAAAAAGAAAAGCAAAACCAAGAAGCAAGTGAGACTCACGGACCAAAATCATTGTTATTACCACACAACAAATTTTATTGACTGTTCAAATGCTTTGATGACCAAAGTATTTGTCAGATTTTGACAAATTCACTAAAGACTCAAAATTGTGTTACGTGTGAATAAAAAATAATAAATTATAATCAGATTTTCTATTTTTGAAGTCAGTGAATATAAAGTTATTTTTCAACCAGTTTTAACTTATTAAAGAAAATGAAATCATAATTAAAGATGAGACATTTGGGGCTAGCTTTCAAGAAAATATAATTGTCAATATTAACCCTGTACTAATCATAAATATTAACTCTAACTTCAGTTCCCCACCAGTTCTTTTCTTCTCTCGGTTGGTCTTTTCAGTTGGCTTGTTGTGGATCTGCATCAAGCAAAACACGCCTCTAAGAAAATAAAAAAGCTGATAACTCCAGGTTTTTTGAAAGTACAAGTAAAGCATAAATATACTTTCTATATTAAGAAGATCATTTTGTTTAATATCCAATATGTTCTCCTTATATGTTTCATTTATTATCCAGAGATTTTTCTCTCTGTGCCCTGTTGATCTTATTTCATTGCGTGCATGGTATGCCGCAAAATTGCTTTGCCTTCCTGTGTCTCCACTGACAGGGTTGTCACTGTTGCACAGACTGTGGAACAAGGGCCTTAGGGAGAGATGGCAAGATACAACAAACTTTCTGGAAAAATCAGGCTCAAGTTCCTTTCAACTCCTGAGTGGTAAGAAAAAACAGCACAGTTTTCAGCAAGCCAACCTTGACCTTCAGACACATTTTGAGAGTATAAACGCTTTAAAAAAATCTGTTGAGGAATGTGCCACAGTTTGCTTCTATCAATGGAAGTGGACATGATATGACCACTGGGGATCAGAAGGTTGGGCTGAAATTTCTACAGTTCTCACATACATAGAGAATTGTACAGCATTAGGCTGTTTACAGTGAGATGTTCCCTGCCCTGCTCATGTAAAGCCTCTTGACTTCAAAATAGATTGACAACAGGATTCTGTAGGGAAGAAAAAAAANCATATACATATAATATATATATAATAGAATATACATATAATATATATATATATATACATATATATATTATGTACAAGGACTCTTATTTCATCTGAGACATGAACAGCTGTCCCACAAGACATCTAACCCAATCCACTCTGTCCTTTGTCCTGAACAGATCAGCAACATACATAAGATAGATACAAAGGAGCTCTGCAAGGCTCTGAGAGGCTGTTCCAACTGGCAGAGATGGATGGAAATGGGAACTTGATAAATCAGGGGGGTTTTAATAATTGTCTTGGGCTCAACTTACTGAAGAGATCCTAGATAACATTAATTATAATTGGAACATCTAAATTTTGACATGTCTTCTAGTAGCAAAACAATTCAGAAAATTGGGCAGCTTGAAATAAAAAATTTGAACAATTATTATAAAATATAACTATAATTATTTATACAGAGCTATTTCGACATTACACTGGGAAACATGTAAATCAGGTCATTGTGCTTCTGAAATACAGTGTAACACTTAGAGGAAGTGAATTAAATATTGTCTTGTGTACACTTCCCCACAAAGCAATTCTCAGAAAACAAGCTAGGAGGGAAGAGTTGTGCTGAAGTCTGGTCCATGCTGTGCTGAGCACAAGCTGAGCTGTTTGACTACATCAGTGCTTCTCATAATGACAATGTGAATCACAGTCTCCAAGATGTTCCTGGACTGGATTCCAAAACAACAGGATTTAAAAAATAATGATGTTACACAGGCCAAAGGATCACCATTAATGCAATTTTAGACATGTTTATATCCCTGATTTTTCTGCTGAGGAAATCATTGAAATGAGAAAGTAAATAACTAGCCAAAACTGGACAAAGAAATATTTAAAGGAGAGTGTAAGTATTCAATTTCTCTTATGTGACCGTGTGTACCTTACTAGAACTCCACATCATTTGTTCTAAGACAAAATTTGGATTCTATTTTAACTATTCTTTATTAGTTCTAATCAGTTATACATGATGGCAGAAAGCTTTTCAATTCATTGTACACAAATGGAGCACAACGTTTCCTTTCTCTGGTTGTACACAATGTAGAGTCGCACCACATGTACCATACAGGTACCTAGGGTAATGATTGATGTTCCTTTCATTCTACCATCCTTCCTATCCCCATGGTTCCCTCCCTTTGGCCTAATCAAAGTTCCTCCATTCTCCCAACAACTCCCCATCCCCATTATGGATCAGCATCCACTTATCAGAGAGAACATTCAGCCTTTGGTTTGGGGGGACTGGTTTCCTTCACTTAGCATGATATTCTCCAACTCCACCCATTTACCTGAAAAAATGCCAAGATTTCATTCTCTTTTAATTCTGAGTACTATTCCATTTTGTATATGTACCACAGTTTCTTTATCCATTCATCTATTGAAGATGGCATCTAGGTTGGTTCCACAGTTTAGCTATTGTAAATTGTGCAGCTATAAATATTGAAGTGGCTGTGTCCCTTTAGTATGCTGATTTTAAGCCCTTTGGGTATTGACTGAGGAGTGGGGTAGGTGAGTCAAATGGTGATTTCATTCCAAGTTTCCTAAGGAATCTCCATACTGTGTTCCAGCCTGATTGCACCAATTTGTAGACCCACCAGAAACGTATGAGTGTACCTTAAAAGAGTTAATGTTGCTGGAATTGTTTTTTAATTAGGCTTCCTAACATTGTCCTATTCATTTGTTATACAAAATTATTCTGCTCATCTTTATTGTGCTATAAAACTTAAGGATGAAATTTTACTTTTCTCATAAGTGTGGGTTGACATGATTATATAAACCTAAATTTCCCAATTATGGAACAAGTGATCTTTTTTTATATTTTACCTTTTTTTTCCAAAGAAGCATTTTCAAAGTTTCACTATTGAATATCATGTTATTAGAATTTCATTAGAATTTCAGATGCCATGTTTGTAAAACGAAGCAAAAAGATTGTATATTCCATTCAAATTTTAATTATGTGCATGCCATTGTACCTTTTAACAAAATATTAGGTTCCTTGATATCACCTACACAATAAGGTAGAAATAAAGATCCTTACAAAGCACCTTACCACCCACATTGGCGCTTAAATGTCATCTACCAAATTTACCATTGCTTCATTTTTATTAGTGAGCTAATGCTTGCATCCTGATATAAAGTTGATATGTATGTGTAGAGTTTGATACACAATATTGATTTCAATAAAGTTTAATGCATGCTAACATAGTGCATTAAAAATATATCACTGTGGAAATCAACCTAAGGAATTGGCACATCAACCATACATTGAAATGTCATAATTAATTGAATTTGTATGGCCAGTATAATAAATGAGGATTGTAATAAATAAGTGATTATAAAGAGGTCATTATGATTTTTTAATTAATCCATTTATTTGTTTTACTTTATATTGATTAAGTGTCTATTATTTGAGAGACTAGATGCCGACCATATTGTGATTAGGAAAATCACACTTTTCCTCAAGTCATTATGGTTGCATTGAATCTACCTCCTGTTTCCCAAGAAGCTACTCACCAATCCTGTTTTAAAATCTAATTTGTTAAAAAGATTCATTTCACTCTCAAAAGTTCCAAAGTATGTATACCTAATTATTTAACTGCCCTTTTATAAGCTGTTAATAATATTTATTCATTTACACAGAAATATGGGAAGAGTTTGAATTCTAGTCTACTAGCTTCAATTGAAACAAATTCTTTTAAATCATACTAAAAGCTAAAAAAAATAGATTAAATCTATTGACAGAATTAATCTTAAACCACAGAATTCAGTAAATTAATTTCATCTGGCAGTGTTTGGAAAATACTGTATAAAGAAGACTGACAATGTATTACAAGTTGTCTGTAATTAAGCCCTTACTTTATCATGGGGGAAGACTTGGAATTTGCTCCTAACAGTATTTCTTAAAGATCTATTTCCTGGTTTTTAGGGAAAACCTGGAGATAGGACATTGGTCACGAAGACTGCAATTAGATATGTATAATATGTTTTAAGAAAAATGACTGAAACATATTTTTAAAACAACAAAAGAGAACTATTCAGAAGTTAATCTGAATATGATTGAGCTCAATTATGAAATAAAATTCGGATAATTAAGAAAAATTTACTCATAACTCTGAAGAAATAATATTATTTAACTCTGCTAAGTTTTGATCCATATATTAAGGGGAAAAAGAAGGTCTTTGATAGTTCATTTTTTAAAAAATTTGAAACACCACAGAAAGTATAAATATACATATATGTATATGTACATATATGTATGTTCTGTTCTAAACATCAGTGTAAATATTATTATTAATTTAATAAAATTCTGCATATTTACTAAACAACAATATTGTCTATGTCTTCATAAAAAGAATAAGATTAAGTATGGCAACTCTAACTTATATAAACAATATACAATAATAATTTGTTTCTCAATGAGAGAATACTTAGCATAAATATTACTTAGCATAATTTATTTAGTGTAATAATTAGCATAAACTAGACAGCATAAATTCTCTGAATATTTCTTCTGTCTTTTGAAAAACAAAGCTCATATTGTATCACAGTGTATGGAAAAGAGGGACAACAATTTTTTTTCTGTTTCCTTCATTCACACAGATTCTCTCTACACAGTGTATGTCTTATAGCAAGTGCTTATTAAATCTTGGATGGATTGTTAAATTGAGAAAATAAATTGAAGACTTAGTTGAACATTTTTTGTAGAAATAAAGAAATTATTATTATTTTTTATTTACATATGACAGAAGAATGCATTACAATTCCTATTAAACATATAGAGCACAATTGTTCATATCTCTGGTTGTATACAAAGTATATTCACACCAATTCGTGTCTTCATACATGTGCTTTGGATAATGATGTCCATCTCATCCAACCATCCTTGCTAACCCCTTTCCCCCATCCTTTCCCCTCCCACCCCTCTTCCCTATCTAGAGTTTGTTTATTCCTCCCATGCTCCCTCTCCCTGCCCCACTATAGATCAGCCTCCTTCCATCAGAGAGAACATTCGGTATTTGGTTTTGGGGGATTGGCTAACTTCACTTGGCAAATAATAATAATAATAATAATAATAATAATAATAATATAAATAAAGTAAATTACTGTGCCAATCTACAACTAAAGAAAAAAATTTAAAAAAAAGAAATTGGAAACTACCACAAATCAGAACATTATTTCCTTTTTCTGGAAAGCCATTTTACCATAATGTTTCTACATGCATCTCAGTATAAGGCAATTTTACCTAGAAAAACTAACCTTATAGTCAGTGCCTGGTGATATGGTTTGGATATGGAGTGTCCCATAAGGCTCATGTGTTAAAGGTTGGTTCCCAGCTGGTGGCACTATCAGAGGTGGGGTGGTAGTAAAAATGTTAGGAGGTGGGGCCTAGTTGGAGTAAATAGGTGTGACTTTGAAGGGTATTTTTTGTTGCTGGCCCCTTCCTAGTGCACACTCTTTTTTTTTTTCCTGGCTATCATGAGGTGACAGCTTTGCTTCACCATGTGCTCCCCATCATCATAATCTACCTCACCACAGGCCCAGAAAGTAATAAAACCAAGTGACCATAAACTACAGTCTCTGCAACTGAGCCAAAATAATTCTTCCTCCTCTAAACTGACCTTATTCAATTATTTTGTTATAGCAATGGAAAACTGACTAACACATCTGAGTAAGGTACATCTTCTGTGTGCCCTCGATATTCTACTTCTTTTACATTTAGTTGTCAACATCAACATTTTGCATTTTGATAACCTATGTACTTGCTTGAATACCATTTAGATTATAAGTTTTGTGGTGGCAGCAATATGTCAAGTTCACAGTTGTATTTCTATACTTATGTAAATAAAAATTCAGAATATTTAGCAGATAATAAAAATAGATTATAAAGAGAATATGCAATTGTCTCTGAAGTTTCTAAATTAAAATAAAAGAATAACATAAGAAAACCTTGCTAATTCTGATAAAGTGAGTGCATGTGACTATGTTATGACCACACCATTTCTTAATATCATATTTTATTGTACCTCTTCTTTGATGGAAGTGGGACAGAAGTTTAGAGTTATGATTTTCTAAGGCACCTGAAATGTGAACCACATAAACATGATGATTCAAAATGAAAAGTTTCTGAGTAGTTTATTTATCCTTCAGCTTGGGATGAAAATCATTGCTTTAAGTATGTAATATCTAGGAGCTTCTTATTTTTTTCTCCTCTGTGAAAACCATATATATCTATATATATATATATAT
>NW_026004980.1:0-2043 GCF_001458135.2 Marmota marmota marmota | reverse complement strand
ATAAGGATTAGGGTTACTGTTAGGGGTAGGGTTAGGGTTATGTATATGTAAGGGTTAGGTTTAGATTTAGGGTTAAATTTAGGATTAGTTTTAGGGTTAGGGTTAAGGTTAGTCTTAGGTTTAAGTTTAGCATTAGAGATAGTGTTAGGTTTAGGGTTAGTGTTAGAGTGAGGGTTAGGCTTACGGTTAGGGTTGTTTTAGGGTTATGGTTAGAATGAGTGTTAATATTAAGGTTAGCGTTAAGGTTAGTTTTAGGTTTAATGTTAGGTTTAGAGTTAGGATTCATGATAGTTTTAGGGTAGAAGTAAGGGTTAGTGTTAAGATTTGGGTTCATTTTAGAGTGAGGGTAAGTGTTAGGGTTACAGTTAGGGTTAGGGTTAGGTTTAGTGTTAGGTTTTTGGTAAGGTTTAGGGTTAGTTTTAGGGTTAGAGTCAGTGTTATTTTTAGGGTTAGGTTTAAAATTAGTGTTTGGTTAGTCTTAGGTTTAGGATTACGACTAGGATTAGGGATACTGTTAGGGATAGGGTTAGGCTTAGGTTTAAAATTAGTGCTTGGGTTAGGGTTACAGTTAGGTTTATGGTTAGTTTTAGGGTTAGTGTTAGGTTAAGGTTACGTTTAGGGTGAGGTTTAGTGTTAGTGTTAGAGTTAGGGTTATAGTTAGGGTTAAAGTTAGGATTAGGGTTAGTGTTAGTGCATATTTAGGGTTAGGGTTAGGGTTGAAGTAAGTGTTAGGGTTAGGGTTAGTGTTTGGGTTATGATTAGGGTTAGGATTTGTGTTAGGATGAGGGTTAGGTTTAGGGTTCAGGTTAGGGTAAGTTTTAGTGTTATTTTTGGGGTCTGGGTTAGTTTAGGGTTAGGGTTAGTGTCAGGGTTAGTGTTAGGTTTAGGGTTAGGGTTTGTGTTAGTGTTAGTGTTAGGATTAAAGTTAGGGTAACACTAAGAATTAGGATTAGGTTTAGGGTTAGTGTTAGTGTTAGTGTTAGTGTTAGGTGTAGGTTTAGTTTTAGGGTTAGGATTAGGATTAGTGTTAGGGTTAGCTCTAGGTTTAGGGTTATGTTTTGTGTTGGTGTTAGGGGTTAGGTTTTGTGTTTGGGTTAGTGTTAGCGTTAGTGTTAGTGTTATTTTTAGTGTTAGGTTTAGGTTTATATTTATTGTTATGATTAGGGTTAGTGTTAGTAATAGGGTTCTTGTTAGGATTAGGGTTATTGTTAGGGTTACAGTTAGTATTAGGGTTAAGATTTTGGTTATGTTTATAGCTAGTTTTACAGAGTGGTGTAGTTTTAAGGTTAGTGTTAGCGTTTGTGTTAGGGTTCAGTTTATGGTTTTTCTTAGGGTTAGGATTTGTGTTAGGGTTAGGGTTAGGTTCGTTTTAGAATTAGGTGTCAGTTTAATGTTATTGTTGGGGTTAGTTTTAGGGTTCGGGTTATGGTTTGTGTTAGGCTTACAGTCAGGGTTAGCGATTGTGTTTGTGTTAGGTTTAGAGTCAGTGTTAGTGATAGGCTTAGGGTTAGGTTTAGGGTTTAGATTAGGGTTTGAGTTAGTGTCAAGTTTAGGGTTAGAATTAGGGTTATTTTTACTGGTAGGGTAAGTGTTAGGTTTATTTTTAGGTTTAGGTTTAGTGTTAGGGTTAGGGTTAGTTTTAGAATTAGGTGTTAGTTTTAGCTTTGGGTTAGTGTTGGTGTTCAGGTTCGGGTTATGGTTTGTGTTAGGGTTATTTTCTAGGTTAGGGATTGTGTTAGAGTTAGGTTAGAGTTAGGGTAAGTGTTAGTGGTAGGTTTAGGTTTAGGGTTAGATTAGGCTTAGGGTTAGAGTTAAGTTTACAGTTAGGATTAGGATTAATTTTAGTGTTAGAGTAAGTTTTAGGTTTAATTTTAGGTTTTGGTTTAGTGTTAGTGTTAGTGTTAGGGTTAGGGTTAGTTTTAGAATTAGGTGTTGATTTAAGGTTAGTGTTAGGGTTAGTGTTAGGTTTCGGGTTATGATTTGTGTTTTGATTATGGTCAGGGTTAGCGATTGTTTTAGGGTTAGGGTTAGAGTTAGGGTTAG
>NW_026004979.1:0-2043 GCF_001458135.2 Marmota marmota marmota | reverse complement strand
TTCCTCTGAGCCCCTGGTCATAACATTTTTGACAACCAATCAATATGAGTGACCCTGTTTTTGTGTGCATTTTTGTTTAAAGGCAATAATCACTTAATACTGAGCCACATTCCCAGCCCTTTATATTTTGAAACAGAGTTTTGCTGTGTTGCTGAGGCTGGCCTTGAACTTGAAATCCTTTTGCCTTAGCCTCCCCATTTGCTGGGATGCCAACTACATATCAATTACTTTTAACTACTTGTTTAATATACTTTCTTATTTTACAATTTAATTGTTAAAGTAATGAGAATGTATATCAAATACATACTTTTTGAGACTTAGCCTCTTCCTTTTTAGGAAGTTACTTAGTTGCTTATATGCTGGGCACCCCCCTAAACTCTTAGAAATAGTTTTCATAGATTGTTATTCATGGGCCCATTATGCTTTGCCATTCTTTTTAAACTCTCATACATTTTGTTGTTGTTATTTTTATTTTTGAGATAGGGTCTCACTAAGTTGCTGTGGCTGGCCTTGAACTTAAGGATCCCCTGCCTGCCTCAGCCTCCCTGTTTGCTAGGATTACAGATATGCATCACTGCATCCAGCACATTTTTATTTTTAAGATACGGATTTCTACATTTTGGGTCTAATCTTTCACAGACTCTGAAAATTTTTAGATGGCCCTGAACTAATATAATACATTGTTTTTAAAGCTGTCATAAGGAATATTAAGTAGGAAAACTGTTTAATAGTGGTATTTTTAATACAACCGTTATGGTTTTTGCTGGTTTTAGATATGGCCGGAACACCCTTATTCAATTTGAAGACTTTGGAAATCATAATGCGTTTAGGTTCTTGAGAAAATATCGAGAAAAATATTGTACCTTCAATGATGATATTCAAGGTAAAGCAAAAAGGGAACTTTAGGTTCTTGATATCTATTTTTTAATCATCTATGATGTGACCTTTTTTAATTTTAAAAATCTTTGTTTTTTTAATAGGGACAGCTTCAGTAGCTCTATCAGGTCTTCTCGCAGCCCAAAAAGTTATTAATAAACCCATCTCAGAACACAAGATTCTATTTCTTGGAGCAGGAGAGGTAAGTTTTTGTTAAGCTTTTTAGAATTTAAAAACGACAATCCTTTAGAGTTGGAAAGTAGGACACAATGATAGTGTTCATAAATGAGCATAATGAGCTTGTAATTTTGTCGAAATATACAGGGTATAAATTCACAACTCCTGTTATAAAATAGTTAACTTAAAGTGTGTTTGTAGAAATTATCACAAAGAATTGATTTTTCTGTGATTTGAAGGGAAGAAGAAATTAAATATTTTTCATAACAAACAACCTTCATTTATAAAGCAACTTGACCATTATAAAGCAACTTTCCAATTCTCATTCTCTAGTTTTCATTTTTAAAATCTGTGTTTTGTTAATAGGCTGCTCTTGGAATTGCAAATCTTATAGTTATGTCTATGGTAGAAAATGGCCTTTCAGAAGAAGAGGCACAAAAGAAAATCTGGATGTTTGACAAGTTTGGTTTATTAGTCAAGGTAAGATGTTTAAAACTTGGAGAAGCAAAAGAGCATTGTTGTTATGACATTTTTAGTTGGATTTTTAAAATATGATTTTTTAAAATCTTGTATCTCATTGAACTATCCAAATTATACCAATTGTGGATCTTTCACTGTATTATCAACAGAGATTCTTCTATCGTATTATCTTTATAAAGACTCTTGCTTTGTACTTAAATTATAATTTCTTTGTTGGCAGCAGACTTACCCTTTCTTGCTTTGCTCTCTGGGCAAGAAATCAAATAGACATTCTGTATGATTGTGTTTAACCCTGATAAAACTAAAATTTATTATGTGATGCTGGGGATGGAATCAAGAGCCTGTAATGCTAGGCAAGCACTGATATCACTGAGCTGCATCCCCAGCCTTAAAACTAAGTTTTTTAATGAGAACCCAAAACATCCCAAATTATTAGCTGTACATCTGATATTTGAGCAGAAATTCTTTATTCCTTTGGATATCATAATCCCCCATACCAATCTAAAAGAG
>NW_026004978.1:0-2043 GCF_001458135.2 Marmota marmota marmota | reverse complement strand
TTTTTTTTTTTTTTTTTTTTTTTTTTTTTTTTGTCCTAGTAATTTAACCCAGGGGGACCTGGCACATGCTAATAATTAGCACATGCTCTACCACTGAGCTACATCCCAGTCCCATCATTTCTTAAAATTAATTCCCCACAAAAAAAAAAAAAAAGTTTTCACAACTCAAAATTAAATCAATATTCATCACCTAAATACAAGACAGAAATGAGAAGGAGGAGGTATATGGGTTTGGGGTGGGAAGGGTAGTCAAAACTTAATAGACTAGATTATGAGTTAAGGAAAAATGAAAAATTACAAATTTTGTTTTGGAAGAACATCGAGATATAGAAGTAAGAATAGCAAAGAAAACCAGATAATAATCATCAGTTACTTACTCAGTAGATGGCACTGTACTAAATGATTTGCAAGCATTTATTTTATTTACTCCAAAAATCCTATGGGTACTGTTTATTCTGCCTTTTCAAATGGGGAACTGAGGTTAAGAGAACCTAAGAATCCTGACCACAGTAAGAATTTCAAAGATGCAGAGATCTGTTCAACCAAACCCAATATTTTATGGAGAATTGAAGTCATGAAGAATTTAAGGGAGACTGAGAGACTACCAGAGTGATCTGGTTAGGGAGTCTAAGAATACAAATATGTGGTGATACATACCTGTAATCCAAATGACTTGGGAGGCTGGGTTAGGAGGATGGCAAGTCTAACGTCAGGGTCAACAATTTAGCAAGACCTTACCTCAAAATTAACAAAAAGGACTAGGGAGTAGCTTAGCTCAATGGTAAAGCACCCCTGGGTTAAATTTCCAGTACTGGGAAGAAAAAAAAAAAAAGACCCCAATATCAAACTATCTCTCTCTTCCACTCTGTACAATGTCAAAATTATGTCCTAACTGGAATTTACTCATCACTTAGGTATTCTATTTATCAAGAGAACTTAAAAATGTTTTTCAAAAGAACCTATAAACATCAGAAACAGGGAGTTCACGTAACTCTTAATAACAATACTTTACATTTTATCACATACACTATGATTTTTTTTCTTGTTGTTTGTTTTTTTTTTTGGGGGGGGGGCAGTTAGGGATTGAACCCAGGAGCACTTAACCACTGACCTTACATCCCCAGTCCTTTTTATTCTAAGACAGGGTCTCCTTAAATTGCTTAGGGTCTGGGTCTCACTAAGTTGTTGAGGCTGACCTTGAGCAATCTGCCAGCCTCAGCATCACTGGTATTACAAGCATGTGCAACCTCACCCAGCTGTTGTATTCATTTTTAAAGCAGAAAAGGCAACCAGGCACAATGGTACATGCCTGTAATCCCAGCAATTTGGGAGGCTGAAGCAGAAGGATTCCAAGTTCAAGTCCAGCCACAGCAATTTAGCAAGACCCTGTTTCAAACTAAAAAGAGTTGGGGATGTAGCTCAGTGACAGGGCACCCCTGTGTTCAAAAGCCCCCCCCACCCCAGGGGAGGGAGGATGGAAAACGCATTTCAATTTATTATTTTGATTTCCTAATTTTGCAGCTCTTCATATACACCGAAGATAACAACTAAATCTAGGGTCAAAGAAAGGGCTACAAGAGGGGCTGGGTTTGTGGTTTGGCGGTAGAGTGCTCGCCTAGCACGTGTGCAGTGCTGGGTTTGATCCTCAGCACCACATATAAATAAATAAATAAAAGGTATTGTGTCCAACTACAACTAAAAAAATAAAAAATAAAAAGGGGGAAGGGGAGTTACAAGAGAAGTTGTTTTTAAATTTGCCATTTCCAAATGTGTTTATTATACTTTTTCTGCTGAAGGTAACAAAATAGAGGGTGGGCGATATAGCACAGTAGTACATGAGCTACTGGGTTTGATTGCCTGCACTACAATAAATAAATAACAGAATAGAAAACATATATTGAAACATATAAAAACAATGTAATATTTCCAAAGTCTTTAAAAAATATATAGACTTTGTAATGTTTTGAACAACCAATAAAAAAAAATTTCATCCCAATAAAATATTTTACAACAAAAAAAAAATTATATATATATATATATATA
>NW_026004977.1:0-2043 GCF_001458135.2 Marmota marmota marmota | reverse complement strand
GGGAGAGAGGGGGAGAGAGGGGGAGAGAGAGAGAGAGAGAGAGAGAAGAAATTTTGCTAATTCAAAAAAAATTAAAATAATATATAACATAATTAAGAACATAAAATAGTCTTGTGGGTTGAGATAAGTCTAAAACTGCTATAAGCAAATACTCTAAACCAATTCTGTCAGGATTCAAAATCTAATCCACATATGATTTTGTTTCAGAGAGTTCTATCATTTTCATCACCTCACTTCCATTTAATAATTAGTAACTTATTTTTAATACAACTCACTCATCAATGGAGAGAGCAAAAAGACTACTTACCCCACCCATTGTAATTCCATCAATAAGTGCAATGTATGGTTTCTGGAGAGAAGCTAAAAGAAACAGACCTATAATTTTAGTTGCAATATTTACAATATATTCACTTTTTCAAAAATCATGTTATATAGACTCTATTATTCCTAGGAAGTTTTTGTAAGAAATATCAAAGAGAACTATTGTAAAGCTTATAAAATATTTTTTAAATGTCAATCCATACACAATCCTGATTAGCTATTCATTAACAACTCAAACTTCAATTTGAAACAAATTATCATGTAACTCAGCTATTAAGAAATATAGTATTTATTTTATAAGTCACTGATATTTACATGCGCAGTTGTATTTTAAAGAACATATTTGTTTTTCATATAACTAAAGTATCTGGATACATACAACAAAGTCCAGCATACAAGAAAAAGCATGGACTGAGAATTAGAAGACCCAGATTCTAGTTTCAGCTTTATCATTAATTGGCAATTCAACTAGGTATTAAATGATAAATACATAGATATAAATTATATATATGCATGACAGATAAGAGTGTGTGTGTATATGTATGTATGTATGTATGTATGTGTGTATCCTCATCTAAAAGATGATGAGACTTAACATATGGCCTCAGATGTCCTTTCCCAGTTGAAAATTTTGGTAATCATATGAACTTTTATTGTCATCCATCCATTCCCTCTTTTGTTTTTCCTGTGAGAGGGAAAGTTGGCCAGAATATAACAAAAATATAAATCATTGAGTTTCAACTATAGCTTTTTGCTAAGATTACCTCCTTATCAAATGGCAATATAAAACTTCAATGTTTTGATCCACTTAGCAATTCTGGAAGATGAAAAATCCAAGGGTAGTCATGACAAAAGATGTATAGAAAAAAACATTTTGGGAAGAATTTGGAAAAAAAGATGTATTAATTCTATGAGCTGTCCATTCCACATAATTATTTCTAAAGAAATTTTAACACATGGACATCATAAGGTTATAATCACCTACATTAGTAAAAACTAGAAATAACTTAAGATATCCATAAATGTAGAATAAATAATATGGGCATATAGTCATAATTATTATATAGTTACACTCATGTTATTAAAAACAACTTATTGGAACACATATAGATTCTCCTTGACTTACAATGAATTTTCACCCAATAAAACCACTATTAAATTGTAACTATTGCAAGTAAAATAACATTTTAACATATCTAATTTAGCAAACATCACAGTAGCTGTTCACCTTGTGAACTCATGGCTGACTTGCGAACTCAGAGCCTTACTGCTCTGCCCAATATCGTGAGAGAGTTCTGAACTACATATCACAAGCCCAAGAAAGATCAAAATTCTAAATTTGAATACAGTTTCTACAGAACACGGACTAGAACGCGTACTGCTTTCACACCATTGTAAATGTGAATGATTAAAGTAAACCACTCTAAGTCAGGGAACATCTATACATAGTAAGAGTTTTTATGTATATTTCAAAACACTAACAAGTTTATAAGCATTTAGTAAAGTTAAGTTATGGTTGCATCACTACACACAACCAATGGTTGCTTCTGCTTAGATAAAGGAATGACATGAAGGAAAACCACAAAATGGGCTGAATTATGACTTTAAAAATTAAAATACTTTATTTCTTTTAAATAAAATTTTCAATAACAAGCAAAAATAATATATTGATATCTGTTATTGCTGGACTGGTGGGTACATAAGTATTTACTGTTATTCCCT
>NW_026004976.1:0-2043 GCF_001458135.2 Marmota marmota marmota | reverse complement strand
TAAGGAAAGTTAAATTTTAAAAATATTTTAAAATATTGACTAAAACTATAATTTTGTTAAATGAAGTACAGGGTTCTTAGATATAGCTATCTAAATTATGTCAAGTATTTAAATGGTTATCTTTTCTAAAGCCACAATTCAGACAATATCACTACTTGACTGATGTAAAACACAAAAACTAATATATTTGTTCTTTTAAAAAAAGTATCAAAATAAATTCATAATTCATACTCTGAAAACATTTCTTTTCATTACCTTATATTATCTCCCACATTCAATGGCAAATTTTATATAGCTATAATCATTATATATGTATATATACACACATACTTAAGTCATTTATTTGTGAGTGACAAAATTAGTTAGATATCTATGTTTTGAATATATCAATTAAAAAATCTGTGCAGATAAAACCAAAGGATCAACATTATAAAGTATAAGTGCACTAAATACAAATCATTTCCTAAAATAATATAATTTAATCTTAAAACTTTTTGTTCTAATGCTGGTTTTTAATAAACATTTTAATGTAGTAATGTACTATATGAGAAAATGAAACATATATGGTAGTAATGAAACTGAATGACCTGAACTTTTTGCTTTTTCATAAAGCCTATTTATTAATAATCTAACTTTTAAGTAGAATCAGTAGCTTCCAATTTTTCAATTTATTGAAAATGGTCAAACAGGGAATATAAAAATCTCCAACAGCATTAAAATTTTTAAAATTTCTTTAGAACTATTAAAAGCACTTTTGAGTTTACCATACCTTGCACATTCATTTATCAATCTACACATGCCTTTCTTTAAAAAATGTTGGGCATCTGGTAAAGCCAAGTAGCTAAAGAGGCATGCTTATGTTTGAAGTTTTCTGCTATAACAGAAACAAGGAATTAAAATAAATTTGAAGAGATGAAGCATTTATACTTACATAATGATTACAATTTCTTAATTCTTTTTTATAAAATCTATTTACTTCTGACTTAAGCATAAAGATTTTGTAACAGAAATCTTAATCTACAACTTCCTATTATACAGGTGTAATTCCAAGGTCTTCTCCCAAACCCAATCATTCCCTTTCTTTCTTTTTTACACAAGCAGAGAGAAAGAGAGGGGGTAGGGGGTAGAAAGAGGGAGAGAGAAAGAGTGTATATACATATTAAAACTATTTAATTTGAAATTCTCCTTTGGAGTTTCTTTTTTCCAAACAAAAAGGGCTTACCTCAATAAAAACTTATATTCATTAAAAAAATAAATTTAGACATGCAGTGTTGCAAAATTTTTGAATACTGTAAACTATAGCAGCTGTGACTTACATTTTATAACATGTCAAAAAACTGATTTATATGGCTGCAGTGTGAACCAGAGGGAGGCAGATAGACCAAGGTGTACCCAGAGGTCAGGCACCACTAAGAAAGCTACTCTTCAGTCTACATGCTCAGAGTCACAAATGGGGCAGAATTTTACTTAGAAAAAGAGTTGTACTAAGCTGTACTTCCAAATCACTGTTCGTGTTTTAAAGTTATGAATTAAAAGGATTTGTTCTTTTTTTTTATTTATTTATTTTTTTTAGTTGTTGTTCATGATCCTTTATCTTATTTGCTTATTTATATGTGGTGCTGGGAATCGAACGCAGTACCTCACGTGTACCAGGCAAGCGCTCTACCGCTGAGCTACAAAATCACATTATTTAGACTCCTTACTTACCTTGGCATGTCTGGATAATTCAAGAGTACTATCTAAGTTTGTGAAGAAAAGGAATTTTTATGTGGAGCTAATGGACAATTGTTCCACAAGGCTTTTTTTTTTAAAAAAAATAGTTTCCTTATATACCACATAAAATTTATTTATGATGACTTGAAGAATTTATAGAACTGAAAGATGATAATAGCTCTAATAGAACTTATAACCCCATGTCTGATTTAAAATATAATTATTGAACTTACCTACTACTGATAACAATATAATGACTTTAAAACTATGGCAAAGCTATTACATGTCCCTTAAGGAAAGTTAAATTTTAAAAATATTTTAAAATATTGA
>NW_026004975.1:0-2043 GCF_001458135.2 Marmota marmota marmota | reverse complement strand
TCCCTCTCCCTCTCTCTCCCTCCCCCTCCCTCCCTCCGTGTGTGTGTGTGTGTGTGTGTGTGTGTGTGTGTCTCTCTCTCTCTCTCTCTCTCTCTCTCTCTCTCTCTCTCGTACTGGGGGTCAAACCCAGGGAGCTGTACGGCAGCCCAGCCCTTTCTGGAAAACTCTATTTTGAGACAGGGTCTTACTCAATCGTCACACTAGCCTCAAACTCGACTCTTCCTCCTCAGCCTCCCCAGTGCCTGTGGTCACAGGCCGGTGTCACTGTGCCTGGTGCTTGGTCCTGTCTCCTGCCCGTCCTGCTGGGCGTGCTGACCCACCACCCGGCCTACCTGGGGCAGAGCACTGGTCTGCAGGGAGACAGACTTGGGTCCAGCTGCTGACCCTGCTCCTAGGACCAGCCCGACCTGGGGGGAGTCCCTAACCAAGCCCCGGGTCGCTCATCTGTCACGTGGGGGTGGTGAGGCTTGCCTCAAGACACCCCCCACCCAGTGCCTCCCTTGTGGGGTTGGGAGGCCTCCATGATGGGGAAGCAGTGGGCACAGAGCAGGACTCGTGGTCAGCGCATAACAAACGCCGGAATCAGCTGGCCCAGACACCTGTGCAGGCCTCTCTCTGCAACAGGTACTTGGCTCCACCCAAGCCAAAGGCGTCACGGTGGCTCCCAAACCTCTGGGCCTTCCTGTCTGGGGACGGACACCGTGACCCACCCAGCTCCAGAGCTGGGAGCCAGACCACCTACCTGGGTCAGCTGCTGTCCCACCTCAGCAGAACCTGACCGTTGACCCTGCAAACCCGTCTCCTGCTTTTGTGTTCAAGCACTGTGCGTCCTCCATGCCGTTTCTAAGTCACAAGACTGTCACCTCCCAGACACCACCCGTGGCTCCTGTGGCCCTCCCCTGAGCTTGGTGTAGAGGCCTCTGGGACAGCCTTGCTGACCACCCAGTTAATCTCACTGGAGTAAGGCCATTCGTCCACTCGTTCATTTTATTCACGAATTCATTTTGTTTTGAATATAAAATATAGAAAACTTGGAACTATGAATACGGGGTAGACAGAAGCCACCACCTGTCTTTCTGGTCCTGGGGGTTGACCCCCAAGGGTGCTCCCACCGAGCTGCGCCCCAGCCCTTCTCGTTTTGAGACGGGGTCTTGCTGGATGCGGCTGCTGCCCTGACCAGAAATGACCTTTATTTATGATGAGATGCCAGTCACGCTGGGAAGTCTCTCTGGAGCAGAAACAGGGTCACCTTCTCTTCCCGTCCTGGCTGGCCCCCTCTTGTCTACCCCTGGGTCAGGGGGCTGTCTTCCTGGTGTGCACCATTTCTCTGGTGCTCTGATCACTCCATGGAAAAATGACGGCTGACAAGAAAATACTTTGAAATCCAAAGCGTCCCACCCCGGGCTGGCCGAGGTCCAGCGCCTGGTCCCCGGGGGCCCGCTGCCGCCGGGCCTGGCCTCCTGTCCGGGTCTGACTTTGATTAGTGATTTCTCCAGAAACACAGTTCCCAGGGGCGGGTGGCCTTGGGAGGGGGACCTGTCCACCTCCTGCCTCCCGCCAGCCGGGCTCGGCCACGCAGGCCAACAAGACCCACTGATCATGTGATTCTCTTTTATTGAAAAAAGGTGCGTGGAAGGAAGTTCAAATGCTAATAGTGCTTATGTCTGCTGATGTGGACCATTCTTTCTGTGTATGAATATAGGTCATATTTAGTGTGATGTACAGTAGATGATAATATAAATGTGTTTCTTTAGAGACTTTCAGAGCTGGGCGAGGTGGTGCACGCCTGTAATCCCAGCACCTGGGGAGGCTGAGGCAGGAGGATCTCAAGTTTGAGGCCAGCCTCAGCAACTTAGCAAGATCCTGTCTCAAAAAAGAGCAGGATGGGGTGGGGTTGTGACTCAGTGGTAGAGCACTCCGGTAGCACGCGGGAGGCACTGGGTTTAATCCTCCGCACCACATAAAAATAAAATAAAGGCATGGTGTCCACCTACAACTAAAATATATATATATATATATATATATATATATATATATATATAT
>NW_026004974.1:0-2043 GCF_001458135.2 Marmota marmota marmota | reverse complement strand
AGGAGAGAGAGAGAGAGAGAGAGAGAGAGAGAGAGAGAGAGAGAGAGACTCCACTTTCCAGATACAAAATATATGCTCAAAGGCACACACCCAGAGACCACTTCCTCCAGCCACACCCTACCCACAGCTACCACTCAGTTAATCCCCATTAAATGGGGATTAATTCACTGATTGGGTTAAAGGTCTCATAACCCAATGATTTCACCTCTAAACCTTCTTGCATTGCCTCACACATAAGATTTTGAGGGACCCCTAATTGTTAAACCATAAAACTGAGTCCTACATCTAGAGAGGCACTGTGTTTAATCCACATCCCCAATATAAAAAAAATTTGCATTTAAAAATCAAGTAGGAAATTGGCAATGTGTATATCTGTTTGCTGATGCTTTGCAGAAAAAATAAACCTTGTTCTGATTCTTATCCTAGACATTCTTATTTTTCTTCCCCCAACCTCCCAATGGAAATTTTTCTTTGGCCACCTGCCTCTGAAGATGTCTCAGTTGTTGCCAAGTGGTTCATCCCTCTTTTTTCTACTTTCCTTTTTGTTTTTCCCATGTCCCAATTCCTGCTCATTTCTTTGCTTCTTCTGCACAGAATTCCTGTTATTTCTTTGCTTTATGGGTTTTTACCTTCTACTGATAGGAACTTAGGAAAGTTATGCAATCGACAATCAGATATAAATTCCATCTTTCATTATGTGACAGTAAGGTGAACAGTTGCATGGAAATGATGGAATTGAGAAACTAAGAATGAAGTATAGATCCCCTGTTTTCGATTTTTATAATTCTGTTCAGGCCCTGGATTCAGTTGAGCTCATTGATAATGGGTGGTGGTGGCCTTGACAATGATTGTAGTGAGCCTCCAACTCTAGGCAGTGTAATAGACCAAGGACCCCAACTGCTGTGCTCTGAAGTCCATCCACAGGCTTCTTTGGTCAATGACTGAATGTGGTACGATTATTAAGGTAGGTTGGGTCCTAGGAGACACCGGACTCCTCTGATTCCTGACTTTTTTTTTTTTTTTGGAGGGTTCCCCAATGTTTGGCTGAACATTCTTTAAACTGCATGGCAATCTAGCATGCTTCCATCCAATCTATACCTCTCTCCTTCCCTGTGGGTCGGGCTAGCATCTCTGTCTGGTGACTCTTCCAGCTTTTCCTGTGTCCTTCAGCATTTTCCACCACAGGCCATTCCTTCACTAAAATTCTTGCACCTGTAATCTCATCTTGGCATGTGCTTTTCAGAGGCTCTGGATTAACACATACACCTAGCAAAGGAGCAAAACTTACATTGCTGCAGGTCCTAAACCTTGGTATTCTCACTACCATTTGGTTCTGCTCATACAAACCACATCAAAATAATTGGATGAAAGTTATCTTATTTGCAAAGGGGTTGGTGGTGGCTAAAGAAGCAAATCTGGTAAAGAGTTGACAAGATTTTTATTGAGACTTGTGATCAGAAAGTCAAATGCTGGAAAACCTTTGCTGAAACCTTACACTTAACTGCATTTGTCTGGCATTGTGTTTCTGTCTCCTACTCACATTTCACACAAGAGATAGGACTGAGTGAATGAGCCTTGGTTGGGTAGAGACTGATTCTCTGATCTCTAGCAGATTTATTCAACATTGCCTGCGTATTTGAGGAAAAAGACTGACTCAGTATTACATGAAATTGTCTTGACTCAGAGAAGAGAAAGTTAAAAATATTTGGTCTGCTACAACTGATCTATAAAACTGTGAGATAAAATTTTTCACTTATCAGATTGGCAAATATTTAAAAGATTGAGCTCATCCAGGGCCAGTGAAGAGATCAAGAAATAAGGAATTTCTTTATCCATGCTGGGCCTATAAACAGGCAAAACCTTTTAGTAAGATTAATTTGCCAGGATCTATGAAATTTAAAGATGGACATAGGTTACAGTCTATCTTATGTTGTAATCTTTTCTACAGAAATGTTTGTACAGGAATGCAAAGATCTATATACAAGGATATTGTTAATCATAGTGCTGTTTTTAATAACAATACAGGAAGCAGTATTGGTGGCC
>NW_026004973.1:0-2043 GCF_001458135.2 Marmota marmota marmota | reverse complement strand
GAATCTGCCTGTTGGCCCAGGTCTGTGCACAGGTCTCCGGTCACCTGCCACCTGAGTACCCCCACCTGTGTGGGCTCCTATGGGGAGTTGTACCCCTTAAGGAGGTGAAGAGGCTTTGCCTGCTCTGTCCCTGCCTGGGACCTCCTCACTGTGGGTCCTCTGGGCATTCCTGATGCCACAGCACCCGTCACTGCTGTGATGCCAACAACGGCTGTGGGAGCTCCAGACATCTAGGACCTGTATGGGCACCTTTGAGCTCCACTGACCAGCCTTGTGCCCTGCCTGGGGACAGCCACTAGAGGGAAAGGACCAACATGGAGCACTTCAGGTTTTATTGCAGTGTGGGCATGTGGTTATGCTCGAGGGCTCTGGGCTTCCAGTGCTGCACCCCCACAACACAGGTGGGTGAGCCCCACCCCGCCCAGCTCAGGGCCCCAGGAGGCTGTCTGGGGCGGGCATGGCCAGGACAGGGGCTCTAGATAAAGGGCCCTGTCACTGTGTTTTCATGGAGACACTGCAGAATGGAGATTTCTGTCCTATTTTTGATGAGGACATTGATGCAGAGGCTACAAAGTCACAAGGGTCAGTTACCTTCTGTCCTACGTGACACTATAATAGCCAGAGCTCTGCCCACACCCAGCGGGTCCCTCCTGGTTCCCACCAAGCTGGTGAAGTCCCCTCTGGGGCTAGAATATCTCCCAAGTAGAGTCCTGAGTCCTTTAGTGACAGGCAGGTTTAGAATTTAAAAGACGGGGTCAAAGGTCAGAGGCTCTGGCTTCTTCCCCCCTTCCCTCCCCTGAACCCTCAGGTGGCAGATGGCCAGGTCCTCTCCTGTCCCCTCCCACACAATGCCAGGGCGAGGCCACATTGAGATCTGTGGGCGGCTTCCCAGGGCTGTGGGCTGCAGAGGCAGGGGGAGGCCACTCCATGAGGCACAGGCTCTTCCTAGGGAAGCACCAGGTGCCACCAAGCACAGGTGTCAGCGATTCTCGTGGTTTAGGAGGAATTACTGCTCATGAGCCCAGGGAGGGACAGAAGGGTGGGTGAGGGGTTGGAGGAACAGGGTGAGCCATGAGGTCAGGTTGCCACTCACTAGCCATGGGACGGTGACAACATAGGCAACGGGTAGCCGCCATGAACCTCGATTTTCTCCTTGGGGCTTGGAAAAGCACAGATATCTGCTGAGGGCATCACGGTGCTGCCACTAGGATTCAGGGGAGAGACACTGGGACAGCACTTCCCAAGGAGTGCCCTTGTCCCCACCTGCTCTATTCAGAGGTCTGGGAGGCCTAAGGCCATGTCTCAGGTGACTCCCAAGCCAGCTCCAATGTGGGCTGTACTGGCAGCAGTGAGTTTAGGGGCTCAGAGAGGTCTGACAACCTCACTCAGGTCACACAGCTGCTATGTGTTAAGATCCAGGTTTGGGACACTCACGTGTCACTTCATTCTGGGTGACTGATGACGTTCATATCATGAGAAGTGTATGTGCAGGTTGGAGGTCCCTATGTAGAAACCTAGAGATCCTGTTTCTTCTTCAGGGAGAGTTCAGACCCATTGACAGGTGGTGCCATGTGATGGCAGAGATGAGACTGCTCAGACTGTAAAGAGGACCCTGTGTCAGGACCCCACCTAGGGCGTCATGTCCACCGTCCTCCCATGAGAGGTGAGGGATGATGCTGAGATGGCCGTGAGGTGTCAGTGTGGCCACAGGAGAAGGGGACCCCAAGCCCTGGGCTCCCAGCTACTTCAGCCCAGAGCCTTGAGGGTGGAAGGGGCCAGGGCGCCCCATGGCAGGGCTGCTCCAGGACAGCATGGGCCACCCACCAGACCTCCTGCTGTCCTGAGGACCTGGGGGGAACCCTGGAGGAGGCGCCAGGTGCACGTGCCCCAGTGAGAGCCCAGGCAGGGCAGGAGGGCTGGGGTTCCAGGGGGGCTGTCCTTGCCCTGTCACAGCCAACGCAGCCTGCCGTGACCTTTAGGAGCCATCCCTGGGGACATGGCACAGGACTAGGGAGAAGGGACATAGGGTAAGTAGCCTGGGGA
>NW_026004972.1:0-2043 GCF_001458135.2 Marmota marmota marmota | reverse complement strand
GGGAGAGAGAGAGAGAGGGAGAGGGAGGGAGAGAGGAGACATCTAACGGCAGAAGCCACGTGCCACCCGTGCTGGAGGCCGCATAGCCCCTGCAGTGGGTCAGGAGCCCCTTGCAGGGCTTCCAGCCCAGACGAGCTCCACCTTTGCTCTGGGTTGAATCGTGTCCCACCCTGAATCATGTTGAAGTCCTCACCCCGTGCCTCTGGATGTGACCTCACATGGACACGGGGTCTTTGCAGATGTCATTTGAAGACACAGTAAGGCATAGGGGAACAGGGTTTGGGGATGGGTCCAATCTGACTGAAGTTCTTACAGAGGGACCACTGTGGACACAGACCTGCTGGAGGGGGGACACCTCATGATGCTAAAGGGAGAGACCAGAGTGGCACCTCTAGAACCAAGGACAGGCAGAGCCACCACCAAATAACGAGGCCAGGGAGAGGCCTGAGCTTGGCGCCCTCGGGAGCCAGCCCTGCCCGCAGTTGACTCCCCCTTCTAAGCCCCGGACTGTCTGACAATAGACGGATGTCCTTTGAGTCCCCAGTTTGTGGCCCCTTGTTTCAGCCATGCGGGAAACTCACCCCACTCCCTGGAGGGCAGCAGGAGGCCCGTGAGTGGGAAGACAGAGGAGAGAGCAGGCGGGGAGGTAGTGGTCGAGGTCCAGGAGGGCGTCGTGCTGGGGCCAAGGGAGGGGACAGCTGGGGACTGAGACGAGGGCCAGCGGGGCCAGGGCAGGGGAGCCAGGGGCCGGGGGAGAGTAGCCTGGAGAGGTCGGGCCCCCGAACGGCCGTCTCACTCAGAGCGTGAGAGGCCTGTCCCCGCTGGCTCCACCCTAAGGTGCGCACAGGCCAGGCTCAGCTGAGGGCAGCACCAGCTGGACCTCCCACAGGACGCCACAGGCCATGGGAGAGGTGCAGGGGCTCCCTCCGCACGCACAGCCCCCTCTGTCAGTCGTCTCTCTCAACGAGTCACCGCGGCTTTGTGGCTTCTCGCGGCCCTGTGACGGCTCCCAGCCCTGTGGTCAGAGGCCCTCTGCTGGGTCCGGCCTGCTGGTGGGCCTGCTGCGGTCAGCCGAGGCTGCAGGAGACTGCACCCGCAAACTCCCTCTCAATGTTGGCAGAACCCTGTCCCTCGGGGGTAGGATTGAGGTCCCTGTTTTCTTCCTGGCTGTCACTCAGGTCCTAGAGGACTGACCCCTCCATGTGCCCCTCTGCGTGTCCGCTCCTGTGGTCGCTCCATCTTCAAAGCCACTAGGAGAGCCCGTCATGCCCTACCCTTCTCATGCCCTGAAAGGCCGGTGCCAGGAGAGCTCCTCCTTTACAGGGTCACCTGAGCGGCCCCCCAGATGGCCTGTCCTGGTGAAGTCCACTGTGCCATGTGGCACTCTTGCAGGACACAGACACTGGAGCTCCCTCAGAGTCCAGCCCTCCCTGCCAGGACCTGCTCACGGCTGGCATTTGGGAGATGAGTGGCTGTAGCCTGACCCCCTCCTCAGGCCGAGGGGCCAGGGCTCCGGGAGCTGCGCCCGACAGGCACAGAGCAGGTGGAAGGGCCTGGAGTCACGGCCAGCAGAGCTTGGCGGAGCTGTCTGACAACTAAGTGCAGGCCAGAGAGCCTCAGGGAGGAGGCAGAAGGGAAGAGCACAGCCTGGAAGGGAGTGGGAGGGAGCCCTGGCCAGGAGGGGCTGCCCCCAGGGAGGATGCACAGCACGTGGGCCCCCTCAGCACCCGTGCCTTCCCTTCCCTCCCTTGGCCCTGAAATCATCCCACCCCTGGGGGCAGCCTCATCGGCTAGAGTGACTCCGTCACTGGGCCCAGGCCCTCCCGAGTCACTTCTCCAGGCCTCCCCCTGGTCATCAGCCTTTGCCCCTCGGAGGCCACCCTCAGCCTGAGCATGACCCAGGCCCCGGGGAGAATCTGGGCACAGGCAGCATCTTCATCACTGAGGAGAGCATGAGGAGAACCAGCAGGAGAGGCGTCCTGAGCCAGGCGTGTGCAGGCGTGTGCATGCGTGTGTGCGTGTGTGTGCATGAATGTGTGCATG
>NW_026004971.1:0-2043 GCF_001458135.2 Marmota marmota marmota | reverse complement strand
TGGAAGTTACATTGTGCTTATAGACCCCAGAGCTCAGGACAGGTAGAAAAAATGAATAGAACCATTAAAGAGACCTTAACGAAATTAAGCTTAGAGACCGGCATAAAAGATTGGACTATGCTCCTGCCTTTATGCACTGTTTCATACAAGAAATACTCCCTCTGTTTCTTTGTGTAACCTCACCCCCTATGAAATTCTCTATGGTGCCCCTCCTCCAGTAAGGGACCTAACCCCAACTCTAAGACCTAACGATCCCTTCCACACCCCCTTGCTTGACAGACTTAAAGTTCTTGAAAAAACTCAGTGATACCTGTGGAAACAGCTGGCCACTGCCTACCAACCTGGGGACGAAGGAACTCCACACCAATATCAAGTGGGAAACTTCATCTACATAAGACGACATTAGGTGTCATCCCTGGAACCCCGCCGGAAAGGACCATACCAGGTGCTACTTATAACACCTACAGTGGTAAAGGTAGATGGAATCACTTCCTGGATCCATGCCTCTCATCTCAAGCCTGCGCCCTGTCCAGACTCTGGCTGGAAATTGGAAAAGACTGGTAACCCTCTCAAATTGCGTATTCACCATGTGGATAAGGCTATGGACTCTTCCCTTGACCACCAGTAGTCCTAACCCTCATCAACCCGTTCAGCAGCGATGGCTAATCACAAATCCTACTGGACAAGAAGTATGATCTATCTCACATACAGCCCCCCTAGGGACCTGATGGCCATCTCTCCACCCAGACATTTGTCAGCTGGCTATAGGTCTTTCCTATTGGGATATCCCTGATGAAGAGGATCCCACTAAAATTCCATTAAATCCCTTCCATACCATAGATAATAGAAACAAACATTATGGATGTAGGGACACACGAGCCAGATGCAGGTTGGCTAACCTAGATTACTATGTTTGCCCGGCGGACTATCAAAGCCACAAATAGTCACAGCTGTGTGGGGGAAAAAAAAGACTTCTTCTGTAAGTCATAAGGATGTGAACATACAGGGGCTACCTGATGGAACCCCAACCTCTGCAGGTTCTCAGACCATTGCCCCCTTGCTGAAGTAACACATACTGAGGTACCCCTCCCCCCATTCACTCCTCTCTTCTCCTGTCAGTGCCCACACCGGTTCCCACCAGGTCCTCTTACCAGCTAATCCAAAGCTCAAACCAGCTGAGGAGAGCCCTCAGACCCCTATCCAAGATGTAATGAAAATGGCCTTTAAAGTTGCTTTGTCATCACTGAAAACAGGTTACTAAGAATTTAAAGTCCCTCACAGGCTTTTTGGGATACTCACTGCAGTCTTCCCCTCTGCTCTACCTGTTCTACTACTAAAGTTTTTGTTGCTAGGAAAATCCCAAACCCCTTTCCCATTATTCTTTTACATCTCTCCTTCCTCATTCTCAGATCCATGGAGCTGCTTTCAGCACCGCCTTCCCCATCTTCCCCCTCTGTACCAGGCCCACAGAAAAGTCTTAACTGACCTTCTCCAGAAGTCTTCAGCATGGCTGACTTTAGGACTTTCAGCAAAAGAATCCCTATAAAAGAGTTCAGTATAGATAAACTTCCTCTTTTCATGTTGCCCTATTCTACTTGGCCACTGGCTGAAAAAATCAGCACTCCTAAGCTAGACACCCCCTTACTAGTTTTTCACAAAATATGTGAACAAGGCCTTTGGCCTTGAGCTGGGGCTTCACAGAGATGGCTACATTTCTAAGATAAAAAAGTTATCAACTGGGCTCCATGGTAACAGCTGGCAGGGAAAAAAAAAGTTCTCCCCCTCCCAGGTGTCCTTGAAAAGTTAACTTGCCCAGAACAGAGGAAGAACCAGAAACAAAAACTGCTTTTTGTGAACTTCTGCAGACTGTGAACTTGTGAGCCCCTTCCCTTACATGTTGAGTATAAAATTCTGAAACTACCTAAACTTGGGGCTCAAAGGATTAATTGATTACAACAGAAGCAATGCCCTCTGAATCCGGTTGCAACCAAATAGGACTGTTTCCCTGTCTTCGGTGCTATCTTAGGTGCCTTGCCTTGTCCA
>NW_026004970.1:0-7086 GCF_001458135.2 Marmota marmota marmota | reverse complement strand
TTTTTTTTTTTTTTTTTTTTTTTTGTTTTTTCTGAGACAGTCTTGCTAAATTGTCCATGCTGGCCTCTAATGCGCAATCCTCTTTCCTCAATCTCCTGAGTCACAAGGGTTACTGGTGTGTACCATCATTCCTGGTCCATATATCACTCCTTAATTTTCAGATGTTGGAACTCCTAATTTCATAAATTAATGAATCACTTCCTCTGTTGTTTAAAACCTATTCTCCACTATGTTCACTTCATATTTACATATTGTTCTTGACATGACTTGCACTGTCTTTCAGATGTTACAGACTTATTATTTATAGTTGTAATTCAATCACATTTTCCATTTGATTCTGCTTTGCTCACTTTATTCACATTTGGAAATTTGGTAGCACTTACTGTGTATATTCCTCTTTTGGTATTTTGAATAAACATGCTTACAGAGCATTTTTTCCTAGATCTTAATTACCTCAAAAGTTCTTGAATACAAGAAGTATATCATATGCCAGTTAGAAAGTTATTTTTCCCTTGCCACAGAACAATGTTCAGCATAAGCTCTTAAAATTTTTTTAATTGCTGACTGACATGAAAATCATTAAACAAATGTTGAACAAGTCAATATATTAATTATTCTTACATCCTCTGAACATGCAATAACATATGTTTACAATATATTTAACACAATGTGGAAGGAGGTTGAAACACTCTTTCCAGTCTACTCTCCTGGCACAAAAAGGAAATTGTAATTAATTCCATGTACTCCATCATGATTTTCTCCACCAAAATCTGGTCCTCGTTCACCTATTTTTCCAACCTCCTGCTTATTCTTTTAGAGGAAGAATTTCTAACACTGTCATTTTTAAACCAAGATATTTGCAAAGACTTTCAATTTGACCCAGTTCTTTTTTCTGCTTCCTCTTGAGGTCTGTGGTTGCTTTGTCTGCCTCTGATTGTCCCCATATGTCATATTTTAAACTCTCCTGCGGGGAAGTGGTGACCAGTTTCCCAAGAGAGAGTCCTTGTCACCACTCCTGCTGTTATATGCCTAAGCCTTTTGGAAATTAGCAACAGAGTGGAACACATTGTGATTCAATCATTTTGTATAGAAGGGTCAAAGTTATTAATTGAAATTTATAAAGGAAAAAGATGATTATGAGCTGAATTCTGAGCCTACATTCCTGAACTCAGAAAATTTATTTTCTACTACATGATTTCTGACTTTACCTCTAGAATGCATTTCTAGCAACACTAACACCACACATTTTCCCTTGTTGAAAGTTTAATTCATTCAGTTCTGTTAAGATAACTTTGGAGGTATAGTTTATATTCCCTCTAATGCTATTGCAACTGTCTATTTCTTTCATACTCAGTTCATATTGGTATGTTTTCAAATAGCTACTAATCAAAATACTGCACGATCTGCCTCATTCTTATGTCTTCACTATTTTTTTCTATAAAAGTTAATTCCATAAGCAGTCATCTGCATGCAAGCATACAAAATTGATTTTCACTTCCAGTGGGTGGTAGGGGACCAACATCTGCCTTACATAGGAGTTTTCTACATAATACTGCATAGTTTTCTATTGTTCCAGAAATTGTTCATGCATATAATAAAGTTATAATGACTTCAGAACTTCTGTTTTTAATGATGTTCTAGGGAATTATTTTCCTGCCACAGCTTGGATTGCATTTTTTAAGGTTACAATAAATAAAATATCTGTGTATCACCCATCCTATTAAAACACACTATTGTTTTTTGTCTTGTAGGGATAGGAAAAGTAGTCTTTCAGAAGTTAGGAACTTGAAGACATAGTGCTCACTATATTTATCTGCCAAATGAATATTGAAAAAATATGTAGTCCAATACTTTTATTATATTATCAGGAAAATAATCCAAAGGCAGCCTAAGATTACACTCAAATAAATTTACTCATCTTTTATCCCAAAATATTTGAGTGATATAAGGTAAAATTTAGTTAGTTGTCATCTTTGCTAAAATATGAGGTAAATCATTGATGTTCAAGTAGTTGTTAGGACGTGGTACTACAGCATTGAATCTCATATAATATGCTCTCTTGAACTTCATTCTAAACTTAATTGCTGGAATGCTTATTCAAAACCATATTCTCCATGGCTCATTTATCTACAAACAAACCCTTAGTAAGTCGCTATTATATTAAAAATAAAGTTGAAAATATTTGTTCATCTTCTAAGGACCACAGTTTTCTTATTACATCCTTTCAAAACAACCTTATGTCACACCATTTTCAAAGCAAGTCATCCTATATAGTAATAAAAATATCCTCAATAATTTCTTGCTAATTATCATTCCATATACTTATTCACACTGGAAAGATCTGCAAAATATTTAACTCTAACACTCAGTATTTAAAATATCTGATAGAGTGCTTGCCTGGCATGTGTGAGGCCCTGGGTTCTATCCTCAGCACCGCATATAAATAAATAAATAAAATAAAACATGCATTTACAACTAAAAAAATAATGTAATAAAATATGTGAATATTTCAAAGTCCAAGTAAGATCCCATTCTTTTGACAAATCTTCCGAGAATTACTTTTGTCCAAAATCTATCCATTTTATAATATTTTATGTTAGTTAATTATAATTATACATAATAATAGGGCCACTGTGACATATTAATAAATGCACGTATCATAATTTCATTCATTTATTTGTTTCATTTTATTTCTCAGTATTTCCCCTTTTTCTTCCCTTTTGATGAAAACCTTTTACCGTTAAGTTACACAGTACAGCATTTAGAAATGATTGGAATTCAACTCATATCACTCTAAAACTCCCTTTCTATGGGTTTTGTCTTCTTAAGAGAACTCTGATTTCACAAGGAGAATAACTCATGATGCTTTTCTTTCATATATTTCTTAGTACCCAGCATAGTGTTATGGGCATGTAGCTAGTCCTGAGTTAAGTTCTGTGTAACTTAGGCCTAAATACAAATCGGTGGTGTCACAAATATGATGGATTTTAAAAATTTACCAGTATCCAGGTACATCTTTGAGATTATGTAATCATTAATTATATAGTAACCTAATATAACTCAGTTACTTTGAAGGTAAAACAATTTTTCTACCTGGGTATTCAAGAAATTAATAATAAAACAATAACATAACTGCTGTGTGTGGTGGTGCATTCCCGTATTCCTAGCAGTTCAGGAGGCTGAGGCAAGAGGATGTGGGTTCAAAGCCAGCCTTAGCAAAGTACAATACTAAGCAACTCAGTGGGACCCTTTCTTGAAATAGAATACAAAATAAGGCTGGAAACATGGTTAAGTGGTGGAGATTGCCTGAATTCAATTGCTAATACCAAAAAAAAAGAAAGAAAGTAAAGAAAAATAAATTATTATTAGACCCAGATTGTTATGTGTTAAGGCACTAGGAATGGTTCTCCTTAAAATCTGAGTCAAAAATTTCACTTAGTATTTATATGTATGACAGTAATTTAACTTCATTATTTACTATATATTTATTCAATTTTGTACTAATGTGAAACAGGGATACAAATACAGATGTTACATAATCTGAATTACATGTTAAAAACAAAATTCAAAGTTATAGAAATACAGTTTGGTGCATACCAAAAAGTATATGTAAGGTGAGGGTAAATATTGTAAGGTAAAGGGAAAATATTGGTCAAATGTTACAAAGTTTTAGTTAGGTGAAACAGCATTTTAATCTAATTCACAGCAAAGTGATTATAATTAATAATATAGATTTGAAATGACTGAAGGTAAATTTTAACTCTTCTTAAGTATAATATAAGTATGTGAGGTGATATATGTGTTAATTAGGCAATAAATATATGAAATTATTACATACAGATAAACTAAAATATGAAAAGCTCAACTGTAATGACTTAAATGTATGTTATAAAACACAAAGAGTAAATTATATCATCAATTTTGCAGGTACAAACTGAGAGGACTTGGGGGTAGCAATTTACACTTGAATTATGCTGACCCTCTGTGTTGAGGCTAAGATATACTGAAAGCACAGAACTATTCAGAAAAGAATTGCCTCACAATCAAAGAGGAATCTATCTTAAAGTATGTGCAAGTCTAAGACCTCTAAAAACATGAGGAAACACACAAGCAATTTATGACATACAAACATCCAACAAAGCAATCCACAGACATTGAAGAGTATTAAAGTGCAGAAAACAAGAACAAAAATTGGTTATTAAAATGATTAATGAGGCTGGGCATGGTGGAGCATGCCTGTAACTCCAGCAGCTCAGGAGGCAGAGGCAGGAGGATTGCAAGTTCAAAGCCAGCCTCAACAATCACTAAGCAACTCAGTGAGACCCTGTCTCTAATAAAATAGGGCAAGGAATGTGGCTTAGTGGTTGTGTGCCCCTGAGTTCAATGCCTGGTACAAAAAAAAATCCCTAAAATGATTAATGAACTAAAAACAGGTTAAGGAATTAAAGAACAAATTAAGAGGCCAAATACAGAATGTAAAAGACTAGTTCATTAAATAAGGAGAGAGAAAACTCAAATTACTAACATCTATGATGAAAAAGGAAATATCACAATGGATATTAGAAAAAAAACAATTAGAAATTACTTTGAAAATTTGTACTCCAAAAAAACAGAAAATATCAAAGATATTGACAAATTTCAAGATCCATATGATTTACCAAACTGAAACAAGATGACATACACAAGTAAAACAGATCAATTTCAAACAATGAAATAGAAGATAGGATAAGAAGCCTACCATCCAAGAAAAGCCCAGGATCAAGTGGATACAGAGCTGAGTTCTACAAGACCTTCAAAGAAGTACTAATACCAATATTCCTCAAATTATTTCATGAAATAAAAGAGAGAACACTTCCAAACTCATTGATAAGAACAATATTACCCTGTTACCAAAAGCAGACAAAGACACATCAAAGAAATTAAATTTCATACCAATATCTCTATTGAACATAGATGCAAAAATTCTCAATAAAATTCAGGCAAATTGAATACAAAAATATATCAAAAAGATAGTGCACCACAATCAAGTAGGGTTCATCTCAGGGATGCAAGGTTGTTTCAACATATGGAAATCAATAAATGTAATTTATCAGATCAATACACTTAAAGATAAGAATCATATGATCATCTAAATAGATGCAGAAAAAGAATTTGACAAAATACTTCACCCCTTCATGTTCAAAACACTACAAAAACTAGGCATAATAGGAACATATGTCAACATTGTAAAAGCTATCTATGCTAAACCTCAGGCCAAAGCCAACAATAAAAAATTAAAAAAAATAAATAAATAAAAATAAAAAAAATAAATATTAAAATTAAAATAGAATTGTTAAAAAAAAAAACAAAAAGTAGTTTCATATGCCAAAAAAATTAAAAATATTAAAGAGTCTAAAATAAAAACAGCAACAACAATAAAACAAAAACAAAAATACAAGTTGCCTTCACAGTTATTCCTACCCTTAGTCTCACTTTCCAGAAACAACTTTTAAGATTTTCTGCATTTTGTTTTCTCCTTGTGACTACGATTAAACACTTTCATTTATATAAAAAAAAAATCATTCTAAATGGAGAAAAATTGAAAGCATTCCCTCTAAAAACTGGGACAAGACAGCGATTTTCTCTTTCACCACTGCTATTTAACATAGTTCTTGAAACTTTAGCCAGAGCAATTAGATGAAACAAATTAAAGGGATATGGAATGGAAAAGAAGAACTCAAATTATCACTGTCTGCTGATGATATGATTCTATACTTAGAAGAAAAAAAATTCCACCAGAAAATTTCTAGGACTAATAAATGAATTCAGCAATGTAGCAGGATATAAAACAAACACTTATAAATCAAAGGCATTTCTGTACATAAGTGACAAATCTTCTGAAAAAAGAAACTAGGAAAACTACCCCATTTACAAAAGTCTTGGAAAAAAAATAAAACACTTGGGAAGCAACATAATGAAAGAGGTGAAAGACTGCTATAATGAAAATTACAAAACACTAAAAAAAATTAAAGAAGAAAATGACACATGAACTTAAAAAATTACAGTGTAATATTAGTAATTAATGTAGAAATTAAAATTCCTAATTAAATAGCATTATACATTAAAAAAAACCATTAATAACATTTTACACTATGATCAAGTTGATTTTATCCCCAAGATGCAAGATTGGTTCAATGTATGTAAACTGAAAAATAAAATTCACCACATAAATATAATTAAGGACAAAAATATATAGATTATCTCAATTGATGCAGTTAAAGCCATATCAAAAGTAAGCACCTATTCATTTTAAAAAACTGAAGAAACTAATGATAAAAAATTTACCTCAACATCATAAAAGCTATATACAAAAAACCCAAAGCCAACATCATAGTGAATGTAGAAAAACTGAAAGATTTTTCTCTAAAATAAGGGACAAGACACGTATGCTTACCTTCACCACTCCTACTCAAGAAAGTAATTGAAACTCTAGCAAGAGTAATAAGGCAAAAGAAAATTTAAAAAGATACAAATAGCAAAAGAAGAACTCAAATTATTTCTTTTTACAAATGCTACAATCCTAAATTTAGGAGACCAAAAATTCCATAAGATATCTAGAGCTGACAAACAAATATAATATGTACCAGGACAAAAAATTAATATACAAAAATCAGTAGCTTTCCTACATTCCAAAAATAAATCTACAGATAAAGGAATAAGAAGAAATATACCATTTCAGTAGCCTCAAAACAACATAATGAAAATATTTTGGAATGTACTGAACCAAATTATTATAAATGTTCTGCAATAAAAATTATAGAACATTGCTGAGGCAGGAGGATCATGAGTTCAAAGCCAGACTCAGCAACTTAACAAGGCCCTAAGCCACTCAGGGAAACCTAGTATTTAAATAAAAAATAAAGTGTCTGGGGATGTGGTTTAGTGGTTGAGTGCCCCGAGTTAAATTCCCTGTATACACACACACACACACACACACACAACAGTAAAAAAAAATAATTGAATACCTTAGATGGAAAGGCCTCCCACATTCTTGAATAGGCAGGATTAATATTGTCAGAACAGCCATAGAGCCAAAAAAAAAAAAAA
>NW_026004969.1:0-2044 GCF_001458135.2 Marmota marmota marmota | reverse complement strand
AGAGAGAGAGAGAGAGAGAGAGAGAATGTTCTCTTCTTTCCTTGTAGCTGATAAACTTCCTTAGCACTTATTTACAGTACCTCAAAGAGGGTTTCATATTCTGTGTCTACTGAATAAATGGGGTCAACATACTGATGAGATTTTAAAAATGGATTCAGGTCATTGCATTTGGGGTTGAACATCATGCAACCTGTAGGGAGCATTAACAAATACTAGGTAGAAATAACAACAAACAAAAGAAAATATCCCACTGTCTGGATTATGAGTTACCTAGATTTGAGTTTATTCTTTCTTTCTCCAACCAGATGGCTACTACATTGTTCAGAAGCACTTCCCTAAAACAGTTGCAGTCTTAAGGCAAGAAATTTCAAGCCCAGTACCAGGACACTGTGACAAAAGGGTAGGAGGAGGTGAGGGGTGCCAATTCTAACTTAATACCACACCAATTCTGCATTCCAACCATCTTTTCTCTCCAAATTTACCTTGATCTTGAAGAAATTATTCCTCAATTTTACTAAATGCCTACTTTTGTTTTAAAACAAATTTTATTTGTTCTTTTTAGATATATGTGACAATAGAGCGTATTTTGACATATTATATATATATATACATGGAGTACTATACATACATGGAGTACTATACATACATGGAGTAACCATTCTTCTGGTTGTACATGGTGTGGAATTTCACTGGTTGTGTATTCATATATGAACATAGGAAAGTTATGTCCTATTTATTCTACTGTCTTTCCTATTCCCACCCCCCTACTTTTCCCTTCATTCCCCTTTGTCTAAATACATACCATGTATGAGGCCTGCTTTTAGTCCCTGAGCTGCTGAGCCCATGTAATAGAATCACATAAGGTCACATCAATCTAGATCAGGTTAGGAACACAGAAGCCACACTAGCTGTTTCAACATTGGTCATTTAATTTAGGGTATAGGTTCTAGGTATCAGAGTGCTGAAAAACCAAAAGGGACGACTGAGATGACATGGAAATAATAGGGGAACAAAAAGCAGATCTTGGGCTGCTCAGAAGAGGGGTTCTATGGAGTGAGGGCTTGGACCTCTGAGGGGCAGACCTGAACTGACTGATGCTGGTACTTCTGAGGGGATATAATGACATCTGTTCTGAAAGTTCCAAAAGAAGCTACAGGTTGGAACCAACTGCTATTGCCAGGTCCAGAGCCATTGCTAGGAATGATGCTAACAGGTACAATAAGCAAAATAAAAAGAATAGAAGCCCACTTTCTCCTTCTTCTGCCATCTAATCTTTCTTTAGTGCTCCCTATTAGCACAACCTAACAGAGAGACAGATGATAAAGGAGTAATATATTTTTCAGAGTCCCAGCATCACTGAGAAGAGTATAGACATATAGGTGTGGAGCTAAGAGACCCACTCCTGTCTTATGGCTACCCAGCAAGTATGCCCAATCTTCTTAATACATCTCAAGTTCCATACAACACTAATGACATCCTTATACTTTTATCCTCACCCCATAAAATGAAGATGTCTCAACAGTCACTCTATCCATCTCTGGACTACAGTCATAATTTCTATCTCTAGGGGATGTTAATTATGTCTCTTTTTCAGTCATAATCACACCTAAAGTTTAAGTGGTCACATTGGCCATCAAGAACAATCCTATATAAAATAAGGAAAGAGAAGGAAGAGAAAAGGAATAAGTAAACACTGGTAGTTTTCTATGATTGCACCACAAATTAGCACAGCCCTAGTGGCTTAAAGTATTATCGTTTTTTATTAGCTGACAGTTGTGTAGGTCAAAGTCTAACATAGCATGGCTGAGTTCTCAAGATACCAGGAGGGCTGGGGATGTAACTCAGTGGTAGAGTACTTGCCTAGTGTGTGCAAAGCCTTGAGTTTGCTCCCCAGAATTGCAATAAATAAATAAATTAATAATAATAATAATTTTAATAAAGACATCATGAAGTTGAAATCTTGATTTCAGCATGGTGCAATTTTCATCTGCAGGAAAAATGTGCATCCAAGCTCATTCTTATTTACAGAATTCATTTCCTTGGC
>NW_026004968.1:0-2044 GCF_001458135.2 Marmota marmota marmota | reverse complement strand
CTCTCTGATAAGTGGATGCTGATCCATAATGGGGCAGGGCATGGAAAAAATGAAGGAACTTTGTTTGGGCAAAGGGGAGGGCAGGGTGGGGAATGGCATGGGGGCAGTAAAGATGGTGGAATGAGATGGACATCATTACCCTAAGTACATGTACAACTGCACATAGGGTGTGATGCTACATCGTGTACAAAGAGAGAAATGAAAAGTTGTGCTGCTATTGTGTACAATGAATCAAAATGAATTCTGCTGTCAGGTATACCTAATTAAAATCAATCAATAAATAATTTTTAAAAAAGATGAAACAGGACCAGCAGGGCCCCCTTCACTCTAACCCAACCTCTCTGGTTCTACAAAAAACAGTGTTAGAATTTGCTCTGAGAATGCAAAAAGAAAACAATCTGTTTGCCCTCAAGATATTGGGACAATGTGGACACAAAGCTTTTCATCCATCCATTTGCCATTCCAGTTCTGAGATTCAGGCCTCTCTTGTATCCAACTGGTGGGATCTGAGAGACCATGGCTCAGGGCATCCCTGTGAATTGTGGTCAACTGACCATCAATAGATTGAATTCCCTGGCTGCTTTAAGTCCTCTTTGAACTATAATCAATCACATCAGCTCAACACTAACAGTGTCTGGGTATGTTTTCTTAATGATCTGCTTAGATCTACCTAACTATGTCACCACCTAGCACACCTTCCTAGGTTCTTTTTTGAGAGAGAGAGAGAGAGAGAGAGAGAGAGAGAGAATTTTAATATTTATTTTTTTAGTTTTCAGCGGACACAACATCTTTGTTTGTATGTGGTGCTGAGGATCGAACCTGGGCCGCACGCATGCCAGGCGAGCGCACTACCACTTGAGCCACATCCCCAGCCCTTCCTAGGTTCTTAACAGTACAGCATTCAACATTGATTTTTTAAAGAATTATGGCATTTATTATTTCTATGACTTGTTCCACCATGATAATTCTTTTCTCTCTTTCTCTCCCTCTCTCTCTCCCTCTCCCTCTCCCTCCCTCCCTCCCTCCCTCTTTCTTTCTAGCACTGGGGAGTGTATCCAGGGGCCCTTAACTACTGAAACACACCCCCAGCCCTTTTTTGTATTTTATTTAGAGACAGGGTCTCACTAAGTTACTTAGGGCCTTGCTAAGTTGCTGAGGCTGGCTTTGAACTCATGATTCTCCTACCTCAGCCTCCCAAGCCACTGGGATTACAGGCATACACCACAAAGCCCGGCTGTGTCCACCATGATAATTTCATTATCCAACAAAACTAAACCTCTAAAAGTAAGGTATTGTATCTTTAAACTTTTTAATTCATTTTGGATAAATGATAATTTGTATATATTTCCAGTGTACAACATGATGTTTCAATATATATAATGGAATGAGTAAATCAAGTGAATTAACACACCTATCATATCACATACTTATTTTTGTGATCAGAGGACTTGTACTCTTTTATCAAGTGTCAAGTATATATTATTGTTACCATGTTGTACAACAGATCTCCAGTACAAATGGCAGCTCTGCCACTTTGGGGTTGTATGGCCTCAGATGAGTCAGTCAAACTCATTGAGCCTCAATTTCCTTACCTGTATAATAGAGAAATTAGCATTACACAAGATGAGTTGCAGGCTTGAATGATATTGTTATCATACCTGGCACAAAGAGGGTGCTTCATGAGTGTTAATTTATTCTATCTGTAATGGGACTACTTTCCTAGATCTTTTTTTGCTTTAATGACAGTAATACTGGTCTTCATCCTCTTGGCTTATTGTAATCTTTCTTACAATACCAGAATTAACTAAAGTAAAAGTGATAGTATTCTTCTCCCTCATCTAATATCAGACCCTTATGTAGCAACCATCAATAGTTATATACCTAATATTTCCTAATATTTCCATATTAACAAATAAAAGCATACCTATACTTGGGCTTGCTTTTTGACAAAATGGGATCATACTATATATCCAAGTGTGTGTGTGTGTGTGTGTATGTGTGTGTGTGTGTGTGTGTGTGTGTATATATATATATATATACATAT
>NW_026004967.1:0-2044 GCF_001458135.2 Marmota marmota marmota | reverse complement strand
GCACTGGGTTCGATCCTCAGTACCACATAAAAATGAGTAAATGAAACATAAATAAATGGGTCTATCTGTAGCTAAAAACAACAACAAAAAATCCAAAAAAAAAGTTAATAGTATTCCCAAACAGTAAAGATCCTATAAAATCCTTCTTAAGGCCCATATAACCTAACAAAGTAAGCTCATTCATTGACACTGGTACCTTCTGGTCACCCCCATACTGTATACCTGTTCCATTTCCTTTTTGTAGGAAGCATAAACTCTGAGCAGGGCCTACACTGGAATTCTGTCCTAGATCAAATCTAAGCAGATACCTCCCCTTACCGTGGGTCTGTTACCTTTTCTTGGCCCCATATAGGAACTGTGGCAAATGGTGAATCATCTCAGTCTTAAATTTCATTCCACAGTTGTGTGGCTGCAGCCAGACAGAGGCAAGGAGGCATCTTCATTACATCAGAGCATTAGCAGCGTGGGATCTCAGTCCACTGTCCCCACTAACAAGCCCATGACTGTCTCCTGCATGCAATTCAGTGCTCCTGTTGTTTCTCACACTTCCCTACATCTCTCAGAACAAATTTATGAATTTAAGAGAAGACATGGCAAGGAACACCTACACTAGAATCAGTCCTGGTATCTGTAAGTTCCAGCTTGCACTTCTAGCCACATTCCAGCATTCTGTCCTGGCTTATAGATAACTCACAAGTGTACTTATACCCCCATCTTAGCAGAAGCCGAGCCCTTTTTCTCAGCCAGACAGGGCTATGTAATGCATTAGGGTTTGGATTGTTTTTAAAATGAATATATGAGCCAGGCACCATGACATGCTCCTGTAATCTCAGCAGCTTAGGAGGCTGAGGCAGGAGGATCACAAGTTCAAAGCCAGCCTCAGTAACTTAGTGAGACCCTATCTCAAAATTAAAAAATGACTAGGGATATGGCTCAGTGGTTAAGGTCCCCTGGGCTTAATCCCTGGTGCCAATAAATAAATAAATAAACAAATAAAATTAATATATGGAAGTAGGGGACTAACTGTATTACATTTTACAAAGTTAAAGAATCTAGCAAAAGTGGAAGAAACTATTAACTGTTCATAGAGGACTTCCTTTCTTGTCCATAAAGGATGATGGTTGGCTGCCTTCCCATATGTCATTTATAAGTTTGGCCATCTTCCTGGGTGGCCATCTTCCTTCCTTTCCTACCCACTCCCCTAGACATGCAAAATAGGTTTTGTTTTTATGGGTTTAAACTCTAGTAAAATATTATCGAGGAATATTTATTTCCTACATTGATGAAGATTGTCTTGTCTTTAAGGATTAAAACTATATGTTGTACATTTCTAATCCAAAATCCAAAACTTTTTTTCAGTCCTGAGCACTCTACCACCAAGCTATACTTCCAACCTCCCGCCGTTTTTTAAGATTTTTGAGACCATTTCTAAATTGTTGAGGCAAGCCTTGAACTTGATATTCTCTTGGCCTAGAATCCAAAACTTTTTTTTGGTGGGGGTACCAGGGATCGAACCCAGGAGCAGTGGGCCATTGTGCCACATCCACAGCCCTATTTTGTATTTATATAGAGACAGGGTCTCACTGAGTTGCTTAGTGCCTCACCGTTTCTGAGACTGGCTTTGAACCCAAAACCCTCCTGCCTCAGCCTCCCAAGCCACTGAGATTACAGGCATGCACCATTGCACCCAGCTAGAATCTAACACTTTTTGAGCACTAACATGACACTAAAAAAGTTTTGGATTTTGGAGCATTTGGATTTCAGGTTTTTAGAATGCTCAGCTAAAACAAAACAAAACTATGAAAAGATTCTAAAATCTGAGACACTTCTGGCTCTAAATATTTCAGATAAGGGATTCTCAACCTCTGTAATTAAATTAGAGTGAGGAAGAAAAAAAAGTCTTTAAAAACAAGGACGTGGCTGGGGTTGTGGCTCAGCGGTAAACCATTTGCCTAACACGTGCGAGGCCCTGGGTTTGATCCTCAGCACCACATACAAATAAATAAATAAAGGATATTGTGTCCAACTACAACTAAAAGATAAA
>NW_026004966.1:0-2044 GCF_001458135.2 Marmota marmota marmota | reverse complement strand
CTACAGCTGAATTCCCAGCTTAATGTCTTCCACTGGAATGTGTTTACCCTGAAACCCCACCACCAGGAGGCAGAGGAGCTGGACCAGGAGGCTCATCCTGCAGTGTCCACAGAACCTGCTGCTCTGGACCCAAGGACAAGGCAGTGGGGCTGGGCACCTGTTATAAGTCCACCTGCTCTGGAATTGGCACCCATGTCCAGGGTTTAAATAGGCACAGCTGGCCATGGAGTTCATTTGCATACCTGATGGCCTGAGGCAGAGCTACTGTCCAGGATCCCCCAGGGCTGGCAGGCTCTCTCCACCTGTGGCTCTATGGAGGTGGCCAGGGGATGCATGAGCCTCTGGTGCCTTGGAAGCTTCACTGAGTGGGACAAAGGTGCTGTCAGCTCCCAGCTTCCTCTCCAGAAGATAGAGTGAGGTCACCCAGAGACAGCCAGACACCTGCAGAGAGGTCCCTGTGCACTCTGCTGCCATGACAGTGAGGGAAGCTCTACTGCTTCTTCAAGTAGATGCCAAGCTGACAGAAGCCCAGCAGCTAGGTGTCCCAGGAGGACTGGGCCCACTGACCTTCTTCATCACTGGACTCTGTGAGGAGAAAGTCCAGTGAGTCCCTGAACTTCACCTGGAGTGAATAAAGGAAGAACTAAGTGGGGGCATGGATCTTCAACCATCCCCAGGATAGCTGAAGGCTCAGGAGGGACGGGTGGACAAGTGCTGGATTTTGGAGTTCCAGACCAGAACCTTTGGATATTATATTGCTCTATTAAGGATTTCCCCCATCTGATGACATGGCATGGAACTAGAAATCTGATTCTAATTCAACACTGAAAACATTTCAAATGACTTCAAGAAATTAACTAAGAAAAATACAACCAACATTGTAGTCTTTTATACTTTGGAAGTGTAGTGACATCACTTGGCCCATAACATATGTGCCACCCATGAGGTGAGTCCCCTTTTAGCCATAGGTCACCTGCTCCCTCCATGAGTTCTGAGGGCCACTCAGCCTTGAAGACAATCCAAGGTCCAGGTAGAAACAACCCAGGACTCTCCTCTGTAAGGACCACATTTCCCCCATGGTGGAGGGCCATCCTGGTTGTGTCTGTCCTTTGCATGGAAATGGTGACAGGGTAGGTCATTCATCAACTCTTCCTATGTGAGCCCCTCCAGGGTGCAGAGACCATTGGAGAAGTGAGGTCACTGGTTACCATGAAATAGAGAAGCTGAGGGTACAGGAAGGGAGTCACAGTGGTGTGAGAACATGGAGACTTGGTTCTTCACCATTCAGGTCTCTGATTGTGGGGCCACCAGTGCAGGTCCTCCCCTATGCTGGCCTGCCTCATATGGAATGGGCCTGGTAGATGTGATAGAGGATATTCACATGGGGAGAATATCCATAATTCACCAGATGGACACTGAAGGTGTTCTCATGAGAGAGCAGGAAATCTAACATGGAGGAGGGGAGGCCATGTGAACAGGGACATAGTCACTGAGGGGATGTGGCCTCAGCCAGGGGAGCTGCAGCCTTAAGAAAGTGAAGACAGTGTGGGCTGGTGCAGGATCCCTGCCACTAGTGCCCTGGGCTTCTCCCATGGAAAGAGACCCAGCCTTCTGTACTCCAAAACCCCGAGCAACTGTCTGCTGTTTTAAGGCAACAGCTTTTTGATCCTGTGTTATGACAGCCCTAATCGGCTGACACAAACAGGGCTTAGAAAACCCAGACTGAAGGGGCTGAGGTCAACTGTTTCTCATTGACTTTCTAATGCTGCACATAGTGGATAGAAAGAGGCTTCTCTGGTGGAACAAATGCACATCTGCCCACAGTGTGTAAGATACCAAGCCAGAGCTCGCAGCCCCACAGGTGGAGAAGACAGGCATGTGCACACCATGGTCTGGGGTTGTAGCAAAGGGAAGAACTTCTCTTCAGATCAACCCACATGGATACAGGAGGACAGCATACACCTACATCCCCCACTGGCCAGTGAAGTGGGCTTCTAAGGGCAATGGGGAGTCGATGATGTCCTGGGTGGTCTTGATTGGATGT
>NW_026004965.1:0-2044 GCF_001458135.2 Marmota marmota marmota | reverse complement strand
TTGTCCCCCGCAGCGAGCAGCTGATGCAGCTGTACAGCGCACGCCAGCGGCGGCGGCTGAACCGCGGCCTGCGGCGGAAGCAGCACTCGCTGCTGAAGCGCCTGCGCAAGGCCAAAAAGGAGGCGCCCCCGATGGAGAAGCCAGAGGTGGTGAAGACACACCTGCGGGACATGATAATTCTGCCTGAAATGGTGGGCAGCATGGTTGGCGTCTACAACGGCAAGACCTTCAACCAGGTGGAGATCAAGGTGTGTATGGTGTGCCCTGGGTGTGGGTGCGCGGATGCGCTGTCTGCCGACACACCCTGACCCCTGCTCTTGACCTCCACAGCCCGAGATGATCGGCCACTACCTGGGCGAGTTCTCCATCACCTACAAGCCCGTGAAGCACGGCCGGCCTGGCATTGGGGCCACCCATTCGTCCCGCTTCATTCCCCTCAAGTAGCCTGCCTGGGCAATAAACGCACACCCAGCTCCTGTGCGAGTGCCGCTCATCCTTGAAGTGCCAGGGGGTTGGGGAGGCTCCGTCTTCCATGGATTCTTCCCAGAAGGGCCCTGAGCTGGTGCAGATTTGTGATGTGCTTCGGGTTGGATATAAAGGACTGGGTGGGTATGGGCAGCGTGGGCCCCTGGTTCCCTTCAGTGGCTCCTGAGGGTGGTAGCCCTGCTCACTCCACCTGGGCCATCACCTCAGGGCCAAGGAGGGTAGGAGTGCTGATTGGCAGCTGTCCCAGCCAGACTCAGGCCCTCCACTTGGGGGGTGGCTCTGCAGGTGGAGAACATGAGTAGCAGGACCTCATACCCTCCTAATCTAAATTTGCCCAGAGTCCTCAGATGGCTCTTGGTGGGTGCTCATCGTGCTATTGTCTGCCCCTCTGATGGGCCAGGTCAGACTAGGATCACGCCATCCCTTGTCAGGCCCCAGCCATGCTCAAAAAAAATGCATTGTAGGACTCTTGGGGGGGAGGGGGGACAGGCAGGGCTGTGGCGGGGCCTCTAAACTGGGCTGATGGGTGGTATGAGAGTGAAGGATGCTCAGACCTTACCCTACGCAAGCAGGAGGTAAGAAAGTAGGTAGGAGGATATAGTGGCCTTGATTCCTCGAAAGTGTCCTGCAGAACAGTTCAGGTGGCCAGTTAGCCAGGCCTACGACTTGGGCAGACTCCAAAGGGCAGTGGGTAGGAGGCCAGAACCATCCAGGTGGCGAGGGCCGCTCAGCCAGCTACACCTCCGCCTCATCCGCCTTTCCTCTGGCAGCCTGAGGTGGATAAGGCTTCAAGACTCGGCCCTGGGTGGCCTCTGGTGTCCACTGGCTTCTAGTGGGCCAGGTCCCTGGAAAGGTGGTGGCCCCAGAGGGTGGTACTGAGGAAGGATGGCCTGGAGGGAGCCGGAGCTCACAGGTGATCAGCTGAGGGGGTTGTGGTTGGCAGTCTCCTAGACAGACTGAACATTTGAAAATGCTCTTGCACTCCCCCCCCACTGGGCTTCATGGGGACCCAGAGCACAGTCCCACCTGCCAGCACACTGGCCACAAGCAAGGAAGGCCTTGCTGAAGTGGAAACTGTCATGTGACCCAGCTTCACTCACCTACTGGGGGGCTCCCTAAGAAAAGGGATGTGTGGAGGGTTTTTTAAATTATTATTTCAGTATTTAGTTTTTTGGTACTGGGATTGAACCCAGGGGTGCTTTATCACTGCACCAGTCTTTTTTTTTTCCAAGAGATTTTTTTTTAATGTTTTTCAGTTTTCGGCGGACACAACATTTTTATGTGGTGCTGCCTGCGCATGCCACGCGAGTGTGTTACCGCTTGAGCCACATCCCCAGCCCTGCACCAGTCTTTTGAGACAGGGTCTCATCTTGGGCTTGTGATACTCCTGCCTAAGCCTCCTAAATTTCTGTGACTACAGGCTACCACACCTAGCACTGATTTTTTTAAATGAAATGGCTAAAGTGTTAGAAATAACCCATTTTTTTTAAACATTTATTTTTTAGTTGGAGTTGGGCACATTATCTTTTTTTTTTTTTTTAAATATTTATTTATTTAT
>NW_026004964.1:0-2044 GCF_001458135.2 Marmota marmota marmota | reverse complement strand
AGAAAAGAATGGAATCTTGATCCTTACTGTATTCTGTACAAAAAAAAAAAAAAAATTCCAGATGGTTATAACTCTAAATGCAAAAGAAAAAAACATAAAGCTGTTAAAAGAAAACATAAAAAAAATATGTATTATAATTGGCAAGGATTTTTAAAGTAGGAAACAAAAAGTATTCATCATAAAGGGAAAATTCGGCAAATAGGACTACTTTAGGATTAAGAAATTATATATGGTGGCCCATGTGTGTAATTTCAGCTACTTAGGAGGCTGATAGGAGGATCACAGGTTTAAGGCTAACTTGGCCAAACCTGGCCAATTAGCTTGACCTTTCATAAAATAAAAAAAGGAGGGATATAGCTCAGTGATAGAGTGCTTAACTAATTAGTGTGTGACCCCTTGTTTAATTGACAGCAACCCTGCCCCCCCCACACACACACACATATTAAAATTAAGAGAGTGGAAGCCAGGCGTGATGGTGCATGCCTGCAATCCCAGCCACTCAGGAGGAGCAGGAGGATGGCAAATTCAAAGCCAGCCTGCAAAAAAGCGAGGTGCTAAGCAACTCAGTGAGACCCTGTCTCTAATAAAAATACAAAATAGGGCTGGGGATGTGGCTCAGTGGTCAAGTGCCCTCGAGTTCAATCCCTAGTACAAAAAAAAAAAAAAAGGAGTGGAAAGGCAATGTAAAGAGTGGAAAGAGTGGAAGATATTATAATACATGTTTCTGACAGAAGACTTATATCCAAAATGTATCGAGTAGCTGGGCATGGTGGCATGTGCCAGTAATCCCAGTGCCTGGGCAGGCTGATGTAGGAGGACTGTGAGATCAAAGCCAGCCTCGGAATCTAGCGAGGCCCTAAGCAATTTTGGTGAGACCCAGTCTCAAAATTTAAAAAAAAAAGGACTGGGGATGTGGCTCAGTGGTTAAGTGCTCCTGTGTTCAATTCCCAGTACCCCCACCCCAAAAAAAACCTACAAATTAATAAGAAAAAGGCAGATAATACCATATAAAAATTCAAGCCTTACTTCAAATTATCTTCATATAGTCATTAAGTATATGAAAAAGCATCAAATGTATTAGTCATCAAGGAAATGAAAATTAAATCCCAATATAGTACAATTGCATAGCTATTAGGATAACTAAAATTGAAAAGAGGAAAGTACCAAGTGTTTGTAAAGATGTGTAAAAACTGGAACTGGCATGCACTGCTGTTGGGAGTGTAAATGGTAACAGCAAGTTGGAAAACCATCTGGCATTATGTACTAGAATTAAATATATGTATAACCCATAATACAGCACATATTCTAGGTCTTTGTTGCCAATATATGCACAATTCTTTACCCCAAAGACATGCTAAGGCTGGATGTGGCTCAGTGGTAGTGCACTTGCCTAGCACGCGCAATCCCAAACACTGCAATTAACAAACTAAAGAACCATATGATAAATATTTTTTTAAAAAAGATGTTCTAGAAAAATTCAAAGCAAGAATATTCATAATAGTTTTAACAATAGAATAGATATATTGTAGAGTGGAATATTGTTTATCAACGAACATGGATGGATTAGATAAGAACAGAGGAATGTCATGTAAAATGTTGAATGAAAAAAGACAATCATAAAAAAAATACATATTATCTGAGTTCATTAAAGAAAGTTCATAAGCAGGTAAAACACTTCATGGTTTTAGAATTCAGAGTAAGGTTTACCCTTGGGGGGAATGTCGCAGTCTGGATGCAGCAAAGTAAGGGAGGGGGGTGATGAGGAACCCGCCCCGAGCCATGGCTGTAGTGTCCTGGGCAGCCCCAGACGGCCCCAGGGAGTGTCCCAGACTCAAACTGCCACTGGGCACAGGGAGCAAGAGCCTGCGAGACCGTGCCTCCGGGTCAGGTCTGGATTTGGGCTGCAGCAGTGGTGTCCCGCTCCGCTGTGGGGGTGGGGGGGGGGCGGGTCCCAGCTCCCGCTTGGAAAGTCCTTGCTGTGCTGTGACCGGCTCGCACACTCAGCAGCCACTGCGCCGCTTCACGCATCCTCCGGTAGCGAAAA
>NW_026004963.1:0-2044 GCF_001458135.2 Marmota marmota marmota | reverse complement strand
TTATCCTCAGAGAAAACTAGATATGTTGTTAGGAAAGGGACCTTATGAGGATCAGCAGCAACAAACTGCATATGATCCTGGCATATACTTACAAGTTGCTGTAGATGCGGGTAGGGCATGTAAGACTTTACAAGGCCATGGAGGTTTACAAGGTCAATTATCTAAGGTAATACAAGGAGCTAATGAACCTTACGCTGAATTTGTAGATAGGCTTATTCAAACAGCTACCAGAGTTTTTGGGAATACAGAACAAGCAATGCCATTAATAGAACAACTGGTTTATGAGCAAGTGAATTGTTGGTGCAGAGAACTCAAAAGACCATGGAAACATGAAGATTTAAACACATATTAAATTATGTAGAGACATTAATGAACAAGGGCAAGTCGTGGCAGCTGCAGTACAAGAGGTTTTAGATGCCAGGCCAAAAACATGCTACAATTGTGAACAAACAGGACATTTTAAAAGGAATTGCCCCACAGGAGGAGGGTTTAACAAAACTAGGTATCAAAGGAGTAGAATACTGGGTATTTGCCCACGATGCCATAGAGGGAGACATTGGGCTAATGAATGCCGTTCTCAAACCACCATAGAGGGTACTCCATTATCAAAAAACAAACAAGGACCAGGTGTTTATTCACGATATTATGGAGAAAGGCATCATGCTCCATTGCCAAAAAGTGGACAGGGGTGCCCAATGCTCCGGAGCTCAAGACCAAAAATATACAGAGCACTGGAGGAACCCAGCAACCCCATCAGGGTAGTGCCCAGGACACATTGTCCATTAAATCCCTCACTAGACAAACCAGAGGAAGCACAGGATTGGACATCTGAGCCTCCGCCAGAACAGTACTAACTTCAGAGATGGGAGTTCAAATCATTCCCACAGGGGTAAAAGGACCTCTTCCCAAAGGAACAGTAGGCTTATTATTGGGACGCAGCTCTTCTACACTAAAAGGATTTATGATAAGTCCTGGGGTAATTGATCCCGATTATGAAGGTGAATTAAAAATTATAGCCAGTTCTCCAAAAGGTAAATCAGTAATTTCACCAGGAGATAGAATAGCACAGTTACTAATAATACCCAGCCTACATGATAAATTTTCCAGTCGTACTGTAGAAAGAGGGTCCAGGGGATTAGGCTCCACAGGTGTAGATTGGGCTATGCTTTCTTTAAATTTAGATTCTCGCCCCATGCTAAAACTAAATATTCAAGGACATGAATTTAATGGGCTACTGGATACAGGTGCAGACCTTAGCATCATCTCTCATCAAGAATGACCAAAACATTGGCCATTACAACAAGCCACTCAAACGCTTCGAGGCCTAGGACTGGGGACTAATCCCCATAGAAATGCAATGCTATTAGATTGGAAGGATCCTGAAGGATGTGAAGGAACTATACAGCCATATGTATTGGATCATCTTCCCGTAAATTTATGGGGACGAGATGTCCTAAATCAATTAGGACTAACATTAACAAATAACATCAATCCAAATGCACCCACTATTATGACTAGACAAGGTTTTAGGAAAGGGAAAAGATTAGGAGAACAAGAACAAGGTATAGCAGCACCAATACAAATAGATCAAGGAACAGACACACATGGATTGGATTTTCAGGAGGGTTCAGTGAGACAAAAAAAATTACTTGGAAATCAGAAAGACCAGTATGGGTTCCTCAGTAGCCCCTGACTAAATAAAAGATACAAGCAGCCCATGACCTGGTCAAACCACAATTATGGAAGGTTGTATATGTCCTTCTGCTATCTCCCCATAATACTCCCATTTTTGTCATCAAAAAGAAATCTGGTAAATGGAGATTATTGCAAGATTTAAGAGCCATTAATAATGAGATGGTTATTATGGGACCTGCTCAATTGGAGATTCCTCAATTGTCTGCTTTGCCAAAAACCTGCTATGTTTTAGTTATAGATATTAAAGATTGTTTTTTTTTTTTCATTCCAATTCACCCTGGGGATAGTCCACGTTTTGCATTTACTATCCCTGCACTGAATCATGAAGGTCCCGATCAGAGATATGAAT
>NW_026004962.1:0-2044 GCF_001458135.2 Marmota marmota marmota | reverse complement strand
TAGGGTTAGGACTAGGGTTATGGTTTTGATTAGGGCGAGGTTTAGGATTAGGGTTACAGTTGAAACTCGGGTTAGGGCTTGGATTAGAGTTAGGTTTGGGGTTAAGTTAGTGCTAGGGTTAGGGGTAAGGATAATGTAAGTACCAGGGTTACAATTAGGGTTAAATTTAGGGTTAGGGTTAGGGTTAGGGTTAGTAGTAGGTCTAGTGTTAGGTTTAGGGTTAGGTTAGTATTATGGTCAGAGTCAGGGTCAGTGTTATTTCTAGTTTTCAGCTGAAAACTAGAATTAGAGCTAAGGTTAGGGTTAGGGTTAAGTGTTGGTTTAGATTAAGGTTTAGGTTTAGGTCTATGGCTCGGTTTTGTTTTAGGGCTAGGGTTAAAGTTAGATTTAGAGTTAGGGTTAGGGTTAGGCTTAGGGTTACAGTTTGATTTAGCATTAAAATTAGATCTAGGTTAGGGCTAGAGCGAATGATAGGGATAGGGTTAAAGCTAGTGTTAGGGCTAGAATTAGAGTTCTGTTAAGGGATAGGGTTAGAACTAGGGATGGGGCAAGGGTGAGAGTTAGAGTTAGTAGTAGGGCTAGGGTTAGGGCTAGGGTTAGGAATAGGACTAAATTAGGGCTAAGATTAGGGCTAGAGTTAGTTTTTGGTTTGGCCTAAAGTTAGCTTTAGAGTTAGGATTAAGGCTAGGTTTGGTCTAGGATAAGGATTGGGGTTTTTGTTAGGTTTAGGGCTAGAATTAGGGCTATGGCTAATGTCAGGTCTAAGCTTACGGTTGGGGATAATTTTAGGATTACGGTTATGGCTAGGTCTAGTGTAAGGTTTAGGTTTAGTGTAAAAGTTAGCTTTAGAGCTAGGAGATATATTAGGGTCACGGTCAGTGTTAGAGTTTGTTTGAGGTTAGGGTTTAGGGTCAGGGCTTAAATTAGCATTAGGGTGTGGGTTAGGGTAATGATAGGGTTTTGTTTAGAGTTTACATTAGGTTAAGGGTAATTGATAGGATTAGGGTTAGCGATAGGATTAAGGTTAGGCCTAGGGTTCGCATTAGGGTAAGGGTTATGGTTAGTATAATGGATAGAATTAGAGCTAAGTTTAGGGCTAGTTTTATGGTTAGGAATAGGTCTTGAATTAGGGATAGGGTTAGGCTTAAAACTAGGGTTAGGCTTAGGTTTATGTTTAGGGTAAGAGTTAGGTTTTGAACTAGGTTTATGGCTAAGGTGAGGGTTAGGTTTAGGGTTACTTCTACGGATAAAACTATAGTACTCATAGGGTTAGGGTTAGGATTAGGGCTAGGGACATCATTAGGGATAGGGTTAGGGTTACGGTAATGTATACGATTAGATGTAGATTTAGGGCTAGGTTTAACGTTAGATTGTGGTTTAGGCTTAGATTTAGGGCTCTGGATATGTTTAGGTTTATAGTAAGGGTTAGGGTTTGAGCTAGGGTTAGGTCTATGGCAAGTGTGAGGTTTAAGGTTAGGCCTAGGTTTAGTTTTCCATTTAGGTTTAGGTTTATCATTAAGCCTAGGATTATTAATAAGCTTAGGTTTAGGTTTAGAGTAATGGGTAGGTTTAGACCTAGGTTTAGGGTTAGGGTTAAAGTTAAGATTAGGGCTAAAGTTACGGTTAGATAGAGGGATAGGTGTAGGTTTATGTTTAGAGTAATGTTTAGCCTTTGAGCTAGGATTAGGACTAAGGCGAGGGTTAGGTTGGGGTTAGGGTTAGGGTTATACTTAAGGCTTGATTTAGGCCTAGGATTAGCTCTAGGTTTTGTGTTAGGTTTAGGCCTAGGGTTAGGGCTATGGGTAATATAAGAGCTAGGATTATGTTGAGGACTAGTTGTAGGGCTAGGGTTATGGCTAGGTCTAGTGTTAGATTTAGATTTTCAGGTAGGGTCACATTTAGAGATAGGTTACTCTAAAGGCAGGGTCAGTGTTTGGGTTAGAGTTAGAGTTAGGGTTATAGCCAGAATTAGGACTAGGTTTAGGTCTAGGGGTAGGGTTAGTGTTTGAGTTAGGTTAAGGATTATTGTTAGGGCTAGGGCTAG
>NW_026004961.1:0-2044 GCF_001458135.2 Marmota marmota marmota | reverse complement strand
CAGTGAGACCCTGTCTCTAAATAAAATATAAAAAGAGCTGGGGATGGGGCTCAGTGGTTAAGCGCCCCTGGGTTCAATACCCAGTAACAAAAACAAACAAACAAACAAAAATTGCCAGGCTAGAACCTCTGTCAATGTATTGGCCTTTTTCTGATTTCTCCTTTAGGAAACAGTGGTATGAACAGTTATGAAGAGTTTGACATGATTAACAGTTTGGGCTTCCCGCCCACACACAATGACTTCCTGAGTATCATCCACCATCCTGAAGGACACAGTCACCCTGTGAACCAGGTAGTTCATGACCCGTTTCAGAGGAAACCAATGGTCATTGATGTCCTTTACCCTGGGAAAACAACAGCACCTAAGACAGAAATTTTGGGGGAAATTAGTCAAATTGTACAAGACCTCATCGGATGTCATCTTTGTGTTTCTATGCAGAACCTATTTTGGAGGTGAAAAAAACACAACTTTAGCACGATTTACGGATTGATGACTCCTTAGATGACGCAAGGAAAAAATGAACCCAAACACAGAGTGGCAAGACATGGCCTCTATGGGAAGAAAAAGATCTCCAGAGAAAGGAAACCGAGGACAGGATGAACAAAGTCAAGGAACTGCAAAGGCAGGTGCTGGAGACTGTGCGAATTTTTCACAAGGATTAATAGACAATAAAAACTTCAAAAAAAAAAAAGTTTTGTCTTCCAGTGTCTATCAGCAACTTTCAGGTTGCCACTTAAATTCAATTTTTTTTTTTAAGATTTTTAAAATTTGTTCTCTGTTTTAGTCAGTTTTTTCGCTGCTGTGACTAAAAGACCTAACCAGAATAACTGTAGAGGAAAAAGAATGTATCTGGGGGCTCAGGGTTTCAGAGGTCCCAGTCCATAGACAGCAGGCTCCATTCCTCGGGGCTCGAGGGGAGGCAGGACATCATGGAGGAAGAGTGTGGTGGAGGGAAGCAGCTCACATGGTGATCAGGAAGCAGAGAGAGACTCCACTCTCCAGAGACAAAGAGAAACCCCAAAGCCTCGCCCCCAATGCCCCCTCCTCCAGCCACACCCACCTGCCTCCAGCCACCACCCAGTTAATCCCATCAGGGGTTCATTCACTGATTGGGTTAAGGCTCTCACCACCCAGTCATGTCTCCTCTGAACCTTCCTGCACTGTCTCACATGTGAGCTTTTGGGGACACCTCACATGTAAGCCATAACATTCTTTTTGGATATTGCCACTTAAATTCTCATTGCCTGACACCACTTTGTGATGGAGAGGCCATGGTCATGGTGTTGGTGAGGGAAGTAAGAGAAATGGAAAGGCCCTCTGTCCTTCTGGCTCTTTCCAAATGTTCCCATGGAGAGCCACCTTCGGTGGCAGGACTAGCCCCCAGGGGTTCCCGATGACAGGCAGAAGCCTTCAGGGAAGGTTTTGCAATACAGCCCCCATCTCTACTGCAGGTTGAGACACACCACCTCACTCCTAAACACACCAGAGGAACTTGACCCTTAAAGCTGGAACGTGGGGTCGATGCACGGGGGATGGATTGTTTTTTAATCTTTGATACTTGGCCCACTGTGGGCTATAAATGTGTGTCAAAGCAAAGGGGATCAAGGACAGGGAAGGGGGACTCAAAGGCAGTCTTTATTGCTTTATTTTATTTTCTTCTTCTTCTGCCTCCCTCCCCATGAGCAGATGGGGGCGGGGGTCTACATGGGAACAGGGTCCACTGAACCTTGTTTCAAGTTAGCTACTGTGCTTTCCAGCAAGTTCCCAGGTTGCCAGGGGGGTTTCACACAAAGACTTCCCTCACGCACATTAATTGGCCCTTAACACACAGGAAGACACCAGCAAGGTTTTATAGCATGTGGAGGGACCAGATTCCTTTTTTTTTTTTTTCCTCTGCATCCACTGTTTTCCTTTTGAAGTCAACAGGAGCCCTGTTCAGGGCGTCTAAAGGAACAAAATAAAACAACCTGGTCTCAGGGAATCGTTAGGAAAATGTATTAAAGTGCTGAAGTGAGATTCAGTTACCCCGAGAAAAACACACTTT
>NW_026004960.1:0-2044 GCF_001458135.2 Marmota marmota marmota | reverse complement strand
AGTTTTTTTTTTTTTTTTTTTTTTTGAGACAGGGTCTCACTAAGTTGCTTAGGGCCTCACTAACCCACTAAGTTACTGAGGGTGGTATTGAACTTGTGATTCTCCTTACTTAGCCTCCCAAGTATCTGGGGTTATAGGCATAAGCCACATCTTGCTCCATCCTCACTCTTTAGAGCTGAGATGTATTCATTGTTTCCTAATCATTATTTTTTATTTCTCCCCTTTACTAAATTTATAGAAGAAAAATCAAAGATTTGCATTTAGCTGGTTCTGGAGTTAAATTTTATATTGGCTTTTACAACTTTTTATATATAGATGTTCATTTCGAATTTATAATAGAGACAATGGTATCCACCTCATAGGTTATATGTGTGAATTTGCTATTGTACCAGACATTTGTTAACAATTAATATGTCCTTCATTTAGACCTTCTTTTCATTTTCACACTTCTTATTCTTGCATGACTTCTAATCTAAGCCTTTATTCATACTTTCTTTGTTGAATTTATTGATAAATTTCCCTTTTCTTGGATCTTAATTCTGTCTCCAATATTGCTGTTAAAATTTATAAAACTTTCAATATTTTTGTTTTTCTTACATCCTGTCTATTCTTTTTTTGTAGTTATACATACTATGACCATAATCTCCTTCTTTCAAATGTCACAGCAAAATAAAAACAAAACCTTACCAATATGCCAAAATTTTTGAGGTAGCATTATAGGACTCTCTCTTCTTGATATTAAGAAATAACTCTAGTCTCTAAAGCTGTACTCATGAGCTGGAAACAGTTCTATTGTTTGTAAATGAGAAGACTGTAAAGTTGAGTTAGTGGTACTCAAAAGGAGAAGTCATCATAAAAGCTGAGGTAGTTTTTTTTTTTTTTTTTTTCCTTTCCACTTCCTTATCACGTTAGGATAGGGACAACAAAGAAATTTAAAGAATCTTTCTGTAACATCCCACAAAATAAAGGGAACTATATACACTACCCTGAACTTTGTAAATTTTTCATAGCTTGCATTTTTGAATTTTTGTTCTATAAATTTGATACTCTAGTCAACACAATTTTATAAAAGACATAAATTATGTTACCAGATTTATTGAACCTATCAAATACACTAGAACTGACATATATTAAGGGGATCAGAGAAAGTTGTATTTCTCAAAGCTGGATGTTCTATGAAAGTTTTGCCCATATCAACAAGGACACAGATGAACATCTGCCTGAACATATCCTGTGTTTATGATTTCCATGGAATACTTTGAACATTAATTTTTAATGTTAATAATATTATGAAAGAAAATAAAATGTAGTCATTGAATGAGTTTGGAAATATTTATTTAAATAATTTAAAATAATTGTTAGAAAACCAGGAGTGGCTTCTCAGCCTCCCGTGATTGCTCTGTTATAGGGTTTTACATCCTATCCTTCTTTATTTTATCCCTCATGTTTTATATATTGATAATGGGAGATTACATATTCTTACTAGATTGTGTCTCCCTAATTTCAATGATAAATTCAAGGAAAAACCAACAATCTAAAACAAACCTATCAAAGGGCTTGCTGTAATGTTTCATACTATATTTCCATATGGAGTAAGCTGATTAATAAAAATAAAGCTAACGCAGAAATTTAAAAATAAAGAATTTAGATGAATAAACAAGGCTTTATGAATGTCTAAGGCTAAATTCAAGAGCTGTGCCCTTCTTTGTCCCTTTCCAATCTACATACATGGCAAGTCACATAAAAAGTTAAAATAAAATTCTTCTGCCATTAACAACAAATGTACCATGAAGACGTCTAATTAAATCTCAGGAATTGTTAGATATGAGCTAGTTGTTCCTCTAAAATGATAAATTGTCTTTATCAAAGTATAATTTCTTGTTCTCTTCCCCAAACTTAGATAAATGCCGAAAGTCAGAATCCATCAGAAGAAAAACACAGAGTGCATTTTGTAGAAAAGCTTGAGATTGGACATTATCTCTCTCTCTCTCTCTCTCTCTCTCTCTCTCCCTCTCTCCCTCTCTCTCTCTCTCTCCCTCTCTCT
>NW_026004959.1:0-7094 GCF_001458135.2 Marmota marmota marmota | reverse complement strand
AATTGGAGAATATTATGCTAAGTGAAGTAAGCCAATTCTCAAAAACCAAAGTCAAGTGTTTTATTTGACATGAGGATGCTGACTCATAATGGGGATGGGAGGGGTGGGAAGCATGGGAGAAATGGAGGAACTTTAAATATGGCAAATGGGAAGGAAAGGAAGGGAGGGAGCATGGGGATAAGAAAGATGGTGGAATGAGATGGACATCATTACCCTAAGTACATGTTTGAAGACATGAATGTTGTGAACCTAATTTGTGTACAACCAGAGACTTGAAAAATTGTGCTCAATATGTGTAATATGAATTGAATTGCATTCTGCCACCATATATTTAAAAAAACAAATAAATAATTTTTAAAAGACATAGATTGGAAAATTGGATTGAAAAACAAAACCCAACTATATGTTGTTTGCAAGAGACTCACCTTATAGGCAAGGATTTCAACAGACTGAGAGTGAAAAAATGAGAAAATATATACCATGCAAATTGTACCCATAAACTATCAGAGGTAACCAATCTTATACCACGTTCAAGGATTGGAAGAATAAATATTGTCCAAAGGGGCATACAACAAATTCAATGCAATTTCCATACAAACACCAATGAATTTTTTAAGAACTAGAAAAAACAATTATATAATTCATATGGAAATTCAAGACTTCCAGATAAGCAATGCCATCTTAAACAAGAACAAAGCAAGAGGCACAACAGTACCTGATTTCAAGATATACAATAGAGCTATAGTAATCAAATCAGAATGGCACCATCTTAAAAACAGATCAATAAGTAATGAAACAGAATCAAGATCCCAGAAGAGTTATGCATATACAGTCAACTGTTTCTCATCAAAGGTGTTAAGAACATACATAGGAGAAAACAATCTCTTTAACGTAGCTGTGAAAGCTATTTACTCACATACAGAAAAATGAAACTTGATTCTTACCTCTTACTCTGCACAAAATAAACTCAAAATTGGTCAAAGATATAAATATAAGTCCTGGAGCCAAAATTGCTAGATTAAAAACATAGTGGAAAGTCTTCAAAACATATGACTTCCAAAGCAGAGAGGGGGGAAAAAGCAAAAATACACAAATGAATTACATCAAACTGAAATGCTTGTGCACATCAAAGCAAACCATAAATGCAATGAAAAGATAACTTACAGGATTGGAAAAATCCTTTCCAACTCTTTCTCTGATGAATTAATAACTGAAATGTACAAATAACTCAAAAAGTTAAAAGCAAAAGCAAGGCAAATAATCACTTTTAAAATTGAAAGATGATAAAGAGATGTTGGATTTGATTAGTGCATAATTAGGGCAAATGATTTAAATAGATACTTTTAAAAGAGGAAATACAAGATTTGCACATATATTAAAAAAACATTTAATGTCATTAGCCATTAGGAAAATGTGATATTATCCTCACCCCAGTTATAATTGCTATCATAGGGAAAAAATTCCACCAAATAAAAGTACTCAAGAATTAAATGGAGCAAATTACATTTCATACATGTATAATTATATCAAAATATATCCCACTATTGTGTATTGTTCGAATGCACTAATAAAGAGATTTTTAAAATTGAAGAGGATGAAAAGAAAAGGAAACTTTCTCTTTGGTGATAAAAATTAGTATAGTCATCATGGAAAATATCATGGAGTCTTCTCTAAAGACAAAAAATAGCTCAATCATATGATCCAGGTATCTAAATTTGGGGAGGTACACAGTCAAAAAAAAAAAAACATTAAATCGGTATACCAAAGAAAAACCTGCAATTCCATGTTTATTATGGCAATATTCACAATAGCTAAATTAGGGAATTAATTTAACTGCCCATCAAAAGATGAGTTGGTAAATAAAAGGCTCACACACGTATACACACAGTGCTATACTATTCAGGTATAAAGAATGAAATTTTGTAACTTACAGCAAAATGGACAGAAGTATCTAACTTTGGGTAGGTACACAGCCAAAAATAAATAAATAAATAAATCAGTATACCAAAGAAAAACCTGCAATTCCATGTTTATGTTCATTATGTTAAGTGAAATAAGCCAGGTACTGCTAATCTCTGTTAGATTACTAGAGGTTGAGTAGGGTAGAAAGAAGGAAAAATGATAAATATTGGATTTGATTAGTGCATGCTCTAAGCATGTGATGAAGTAGCACACTGAACCCCATTATTATTATGAACAAATAATATATATAAAGAAAAATTTGGAAAAATGGGAGACTCTCATATCATTAGAAGTAGAAAGAATCTCAAAGATCCCCTATCTTAATACTTCATATTTAATAATGAGAAATTGGTGACTCAGTTTCGTTCACCTGTTCTTACCTTTTTCTTGTCATTTCTCCCTTCCCCTCAATCTCCTTCTTTTAATCCATTGATCTCTCTTCTGTTCTTATGGGATCCACCATCCCCCACCCTTTTTCCCCTTATTTTGGTCTAGTTTCTACATATGAGAGATAACAGTCAACTCTTGACTTTCTGGATGTGGCTTATTTCACTTAGCATGATGTTCTCCAGTTCCATCCATTACCAGCAAATGCCATAATGTCAGTCTTCTTTATGACTGAGTAGAACTTCATGATAAATATAAACAACATTTTATCTAACCATTCAACTGTTAACAGGCACCTGGCTTATGATATGGTTACCCCATCCTTTTCAGTCTCTTGTAATCAGAAACATTTCCCTTCATTTGAGTGGTATATTTCCTTCCAGGGTGAAACTTTACTGAAGAATCCAGTAAAGCATATATATTTATGACATTTCTTTCAGAATCCTAAGATATTTCGGTTCATAATTTTTTCTTCCTCAAAACATTTAAGATGCACTTTCACATTAATCAGCCTTCCATCACTGTGAGAGCAAATACCTCATATAAACAATTTTTAAAAGAAAGATTTGGTTTTGATCATGGTTTCAGAGTTAGTCTGTGGTCAGTTGACTCCATTCCTTTAGACCTGTAGTGAGGCAGAAAATCATTGCAGAGAGTGGAGGGTACAACAGATGTGCTCAGCTCATGTCAGCTGGGAAACACAGAGAAAGGCAGAAAGAGAGAGGAAGGGAGTGGGGAGACAAGATATACCCTTTAAAGGCATAAATTTACCTATTTCCTCCAATTAGCCAGCTCTTACTAAAATTTCCAGAAGTTCCCCCATAGTCCACCAGTAGGAGACCAAGCCTTCAGGATGTGAGACTTTGGGGAGATTTCAGATACAAACCATAACACTCAGGTTGATTTAGTTGACTGTTTTCTATAGACTAGGTTCCAGTTATGATTTGAGGATGAAAAAATACATAGATGCTATGTATAAAAGTACATAATAGTGAATTACATTGGTGAGGTGTGGACATGGATATCATCTATGCCATTGTTAGTTATGGGCATTTATTTCATAGGTTCAACACAGCCCTCCAAAGGAAATCATCATCCAAATAAGATGTGTGAAAACTACAGTGATTAAATAGAGCAACAGGTAGTGACATAAACCAGTGACCAAGGTTGATGGTGATGAGAATAGATTAAAGTACCAAAGTTCACAAGTACTCACCCTTCACATGCTATGGGAGGGCACACAGCCAATGACCTCTCAAATCCCCTCACCCATCCTCTTGGTTCATGAGTCTGGCTGGACATGCGATTGATTGTCTTTGTACTTTGGTTTCTCTTCTATGGAAAAGATAGAATTAATTGACTTCCCCTGGATTTTGCAACCCTATGACTTCTTTGTACTTGGTTTATCTGTGTCTGTTGTTCCCAGGGCACAACCATATTAACATCACTGGCATCTGTGCTACATTGCAGCAAGTAATTCCCCAACACAGAGATGTTTGGTCCTGACCACATTCTGGGTGAGAGTGGCAACTTTAAGAGAAGTAACTACATGTTTTCCTTGTCAGGAAGTAGAAACTCATTTCCATGTGTTTCAGGGAATTAAGTACCTTTCTGGGATTGGTTGGAATTTATGTGGTGCCTCTCCTGGGCCCAGCCAATTTGCTCTTTGAACATTCCAATGCCCATGCACTTTCCTTTATCATGACACATTCTCAATGTGTCCAAACAGTGGGACATTAGGGGTTATTTTTTAATGCTTTTATTATGCATCATAGTTGTATACAATAGATGGATCTTTTTGTTTGTTTGGGGTACAAACAAAAAGGAATTGAACTTAGGGATGCTTACAACTGAGACACATGCCCATCTTTTTAAAACTTTTTATTTTGAGAGTCTTGCTCAGTTACTTATGGCTTTGCTAAGTTTTCAAGGCTGGCTTTGAACTTACCATCCTCCTGCTTCAGCTTCCTAAGATGCTGGGATTAACGGTGTGTGTCACCATTCCTTGCTAGTTGGATCCATTTTGACGTAATCATATATACACAGAATTTAATTTTCTCCTCTGTGATCCCCAGCGCTTCTTCTTTTTCTTCCCTCCTCCCTCTTCCTGTCCCCTTCCTCTACCAAAATTGTTTTTATTGTTTCTTTTTAATTATGTATAATATTAGGATTCACTTTGACATGATTTGAAAATCATGAAATATAATTTTCTCTAATTCAGTCCCCAATATTTCCCCTTTTATTCCCCTCCTCCCTCTCCCTCTTCCGTTCCCTCTATTCCATTGATCTTTCTGCTATTTTAGTTATTTGGGTGTTTTTGTTGTTTGTTTTAGTTAGCATATTCTGGATATATGATGGTAAGATTCAGTATTAGGTCAGATTAATTTCTCTTTTCTTCCAATATCCCATCTGTTCTCCCTCCCCCTCAGTCCACTTTATCTAGCTCACAGGTCCTTCTTTTATTTTCATATAACCTCCTCCATGTCCTTTTCTTTCTCTTTCTCATTTTTTCCTCCCTTACTTTGGAATATCTTCTACATACTGGAGTAATTTTCTGGTAAGGTTTCAGCACATTTCTTCCACATTAAGAAGGTGTGAAGTATCTGTATCCTTCATTTATATACATCACAGAGGTATCAAAGGTCTTCCCTAGAAGGTAAAACTCATTAAGACTCACTTCACCCATCAGGAGAAAGGATCTCACTTCACAACTTGATTCTTTGGAGTAGTGTTACCCATAACCCAGTCTCAGCTATGGATATAAAAGCCTCCAATAGCAGATATCAGCACCAATAACCTCCTACCCAGTCGGGGAAGCAAATGAGTAATCAGTCCATTGTGATGCAATAGAACTAGTGCTGTGAGAGAGGGGAGCACAGATTGCTGGGGTAGAGGCAGTTATGTGTGAGAAGACTCCAGGTTTGTACCCTATCATAGGCCACTATGGAGCATAAAATGGATCAAGCAATACTGTAATAGTATAAATGACAGCTTAGCTGCCTCAAAAGGGACAGAATGGAAAAGAAGAAAACACAGAGCATTTTGAGGAGTAAATGTACCACAAGAAGAGGATATTTGTTCTCAATCAGGAAGGTCAGGATGTACCAGGATACCCTGAAATGAACACAGAGCTGCGATGAGCATGTGTCTTGCATACTGGATCAGCACACCTGCATCGTGTGTGCTGAGTCTCTGGCCATGGAATCTCCTTCCTTTATTCTGCCACTTCAATGCCTACTCTACATCAGGCATTGTAGATATCACAACTACAAGGCCAGAGACCCCTCTTCAAATCCACATTTCAACACAACAGAAAGATAAACAAATAAATGGAAATCAATGTGTCCAGATGATCTATGCATCAATGAAATCATGAATATTATGTTGAGAAAAACTAATTACTTTATTGTTTGAGAAAATCACAAAGAGTGAAAAGAGAAAGTGAATTTGGCTGAGTCTTGATGTTGTATAGGAAAAGTGCAACTTAGAAAAAAAGAACAGCATGTATAATACTAGAAATTTCCTGATGTGTTGCAGACTGATTAAAAAGTAGGTATAATTAGGACTATGAATAGAGGGTGTTAACAATGGAGAAAAGGCTCATGAAACATTAAATTGGTAACAGGAATCACAAGCAATGTGACTGTGTTTCTAGGAAAATATAGACGGAAACTTGAAAATGACATCAAAGAGCAGGTATAATGTAAGAATATTTAATAAAGTATTGCCATAATTATGGAACTCAGTAATTTTCTGAATGACATTAGGACAAAATGTTAGATGGGTAGCAAATCTGTCATCCTTTGCCCTTATGCCTATCTGCTGTCCTTCCATACCTCCACTCATCCTTCCCTCTCTCCATCCATCCTTTCATCCATCCAATCATTCATTAAACAATTACTACGTATTCTCTTTGTGCCAGTTAGAAACACAGTGATCGTCACAGTCACAGTTACACACAGAGTAACTATTCTGGTTTTTTATCTTCTGGGAAAAAAAAGATAAGTGTGGAAGAGGGCCTGGCCCTCATGGAGCTATCTTCTTGTCTAGTTCTTAGAAGTTAGTTTTCAGAGAATAGGTAGAAATAGGGAAAGCAGGCTCTATACCACCTTTCTGTGAGCTCTGTCTCATTCCAGTCTGAAGAAAGGGCAGGCTACCAGATTATTTAATGAGACCCTGCAAACCTACATGAACAAGCAGGATTTTTCTGGTGGTGTGTTAATCACTCAATTGAAACCTAAAGATTACCACGAAGGTTTATAACTGACGATTAAGAATAGGCATGAAGTTGAAGAATCTGAAAAACAGAGTTGTGGGAAGCCAGCCATGAATTAATTGAGGGTCTTCTCTCACTATGGCAGCCAGGGAGATTTTGGGTTTAACCTTGGAAAATATCCCTGGCTCTCCACGAAATAGATTGCTTAAAGCACATGACATTTATCTTCGCTTTACTAGGAAGATCCTTCACAGTAGCTCCAGAGATGGTCATAACCCATTGGGAACTGGACAGACCACCTTCAACCCTTTTTTTTGGTGAAGAACATTCCATGGAAGGCCTTTGATGTTCCCCAATATAAATAAAACAGGCACAGGCTCCATTTTGCTTTTTAGTCTAGAAGCTCAATCTGTCTGGTGGGCTTGCCCTGCCCACCTCCAATTTTTGAAAATATTTTCTGTGTCCTATGGTTTTTTGGGTTGTTCTATTTTATTCCTAGCTTTTATTTCTCAGCCAGCCCATTCCACCG
>NW_026004958.1:0-2044 GCF_001458135.2 Marmota marmota marmota | reverse complement strand
TTCCTCACCCATGCATAAATCTACCATCAGGCAGCCCTCGGAGGCAGGTTCCCGCACCAGGGGCTTCTGCCTGACAATCCCGCTCCCTGGCGGCAGCAGTGGCTCCTCAAACACTTCTTCGTCCAGGGATGGGAGGTTCTGGTCATCAGTGGAGCAAAGGTTCTCACGTTCAAACCAGTCAGGGCACTGGGTCTGCCACTCCCGGAACTTATCCACGGCCTCCTTGAGCTGCCAGCCACTGGGGCTCTGCAGGTAATTTTCCCCTGTGAGCTCCTGGAGGCGGTGCATCCGGCCAGGTTCAAACATCTCCAGATCCTGGATCCGGAAGTAAACCTCCTCTAGCTTGTCCATAAGAGGGTACCTGGAGGTGATGTTGAAGAGGTCAGGGACATCGCTCTCACTGCTGATGCCAGTGAAGTAGCAGATGATGTAGGTGCCAAAGCAGGCTGGCTTCTTGAAGTCTGGCAGGATCATGTTCATGGACGCTGTGAAAAGGTCCCCAGCGGGCTTCCAACGGTCACACCGCAGCTGGGTGGTGGGTTCATCCTCCCCGAGCCTCCTGAGTAGCTGGGATTATAAGCATGCATCACCAATGTCAGGCAGGATGATGACTTGGAGTTGTTTACCACTTCCTGCTTCTGGTTGCCCACCAAGGTCATGACCCCTACTTCTGAGATGACCTGTTTTTCCAGGAGGTTGAGGGACATTTCAGCACCACAGGGGCTGATCAGAAACAGAGAACTTTATTAATTTGTTTTCTCAGCTTTTTTTATTGGTTCTTTTCAGTTATACATGACAGTAGACTCCATTTTGATAAAATTATATAAGCATGGAATATATCTTATTCTAATTAGGACCTCATTCTTGTGGATGGGCATAATGGTGGGATTCACTTAGATATTTTCATATGTATATATAGGAAAATTATGTTAGATACATTCTGTTTTTCCTATTCCTATCCCCACTCCTTTTCCTTCATTTCCCCTTTGTCTAATCTACTGAACTTCTCTTCTTCCCCCACCCCTTTATTGTGGTTTAGCTTCCACATATTAGTGAAAACATTTGACCTGTGGTTTTTAGGAACTGGCTTATTTCATTTAGCATGATAGTCTCCAGATCCATCTGTTAACTGGCAAATGTCATAAAGCCATTCTTTATGGCTGAGTAATATTTCATTTGTGTATATAGGCCAAAATGTCTTTATCCATTCTTCTGTTGAAGTGCACCTAGGTTGGTTCTATAGCTTAGCTATTGTGAATTGTGCTGCTATAAATATTGATATGGCTGCAACACTGTAGTGTGCTTATTTTAAATCCATTGAAATATATACTGAGGATTGGGATAGCTGGGTTATATGGTGGTTCCATTTCTAGTTTTTGAGGAATCTCTATACCACTTTCCAGGGTGGTTGTACTAATTTGCAGTCCCATCAACAATGTATGAGTGTATCCTTTTTCTTCCACATCCTTGTCAACATTTATTGTTGCTTGTATTCTTGATAATGGCCATTCTGACTGGAGTGGGATGAAATCACTTCCATTTTAATTTGCATTTCTCTAATTGCTAGAGATGAACACTTTTTCATATATTTGTTGATCATTCATATTTCACAGGTCATTGTGAAGTGTCTGTTTAGTTCCTTTGTCCATTTCTTGATGGAGTTTTTTTGTTTTTTGGTGTTAAATTTCTTGATTTTTTTTTTTTTGCATATCCTAGAAAATAATGCCCGGAGGTACAGGTGGCAGATTTTCTCCCATTCCATAGGCTCTCTTATTACACTCTTGTTTCCTTTGCTGGGAAGAAGCTTTTTTGTTTGATGCCAGGGATGATTTTTAAATTTTATTTCTTGTGATTTAGGAGTTTTGTTAAGGAAGTCAGTTCCTAAGCCAATATGTTGAACCTCAACAACACACCCCATTGACACCACAGTGGAGGAAATGTTGGAGATGAAACTTAGAAAGTTCATGGTTAAACTGATCTCTGAGGTAAAAGATGATGTAAGAAGTGAAAATAGAGAGAAAATACAAGAAGTGAAAGATCATTT
>NW_026004957.1:0-2045 GCF_001458135.2 Marmota marmota marmota | reverse complement strand
TGGCCGTCACTCCTGGGCCACCACAGGGACCCACTGGGGGGGGCAGGGGAAAGAGCCACAACACACCCTTGTAGGAACCCGAGTGTTAGTCCTAGTAAGAGCCCCCTGCAAGATCCCAGGGCTCCTTCAGGCAGGAAGCAGCCCCCGACCCCACCCAGCCCTCTGTCCCTTCATAGACTCCGGCCACCCAGAGACAAAAGTGAGGCTTGGGACTGCAGAGGGGATGGGTGGGTTGTGAGACTGAGACCCGGGGCTGGTTACAGGCCCAGGGAAGGTTTGCTGGCACAGCGGCCGCCTGGCATGTCCCAATGGTGTGCTCACAATGTCCTGTAAATTCACAACTGAGACGTTGGGGTTTGTCTCATTTGAAGTAAACCCACTGACCAGGAAGGGGTCCCATCATTGAAGTAAACCCACTGACCAGGAAGGGGTCCCACAGGGCAGCTGGGATGGGAAGGGGTGCTTTGGAACACCTTGGCCAGAAGGAAAATGCAGGCCTTTGCCCTTAATTCGGGCAGCGTCCTCCTTCCAGTTTTGGCAGGGGCTCTCAGGGGAACAGGGGACAGGAAGACAGAATAGACATCTGGAGACAGACACCACCTAACTGCAGTCCCCGCCTGCCCTCTTCCTTCCTGTTCTGGGCCAAATCACTGAAACCTGGTGGGACTCCTGCAGCCAGTGCCCAATCCCAGTGGCTGGAGTGAACAAGAGCCTGTGATCCTGGTGGACCACAGGAAGTCCCATCAGGCTGCCTCCCCAGCAAAGGCAGCCCTAGGGCAAGAGGCTTCCTGTCAGTTCTGCATCTGAAAACGCAGCTAGAAAGAAAACCAACTTCATAGGTAAAAACGAAGCTGTAAAGCACTGGTCACCTCAGTGCCTGGCCCAGGGTAAGGGCTCAAAGCAGGCCAGAGAGGAAGGGGAGGAGCAATTTCCAAGGAACCAGGCACAGGCAGAGCTGAGGACCTGAGCCCAGCGGGGTTGGTGCTCCAGGCGTGGTTCTCACCAACGTCTCCAGCACAGCCTGGCGGAGGCCCTAATCCCAGGTTCTGCTCCCAGCGGTTTCCAGGGACAGGAGGGTGCGTTGCCAGGAGACCAGGTGAGAAGGGCGCAGGGGAGATCCAGGCCTCGCAGTGCCCTGGCCAAGGCCTTTCCTTTAAAAGCATCGTCCTGCCCCCTTCTTCCTCCCTCCAGGAAGTTCTCCTGCAGCTCAGAGAGGCTCTGGTTTTCTTCTTAAAGTTCTTTCTTCCATTTTTTTTTAAATTTTGGATACTTTCAACTGCTGTTTCTTTAAGTTTATGATTTCCCCCTGCGATGTCTAATAGGCCATTATTTCTATCCAGGGTAGTTTTCATCTCACACATTGAAGTATTTAGTTCTAGAATTTGGATGTGGGAATTGGGGTCTTTTTATGATTTCTATTTCTCCTCTTCGTTTTATTGAACATTGAAATCAGTTATAACGCTTGCTTTATTCTAGACTTTTCTGCTTATTCTAATATTTGTATCTGTTCTTAGTAGATCTCAATTGGTTAACTTTTTTTTTCTTCTCACCATGGGTTGTATTTTTTTGCTTTTTTCTATGCCCAGTAATTTATGATTGAATGATAGACCCCACAAATTGTGTCCTCTTGGTTGGTTATTTCTGTACTCCTACAAATCTTCCAGAGTTCTGTTCTGAGATGCACTTGAGTTACTCAGACACATTTTGATCCTCTTGGGTCTTGCTCTTAAGATTTGCAAGGCAGGACCAAAGTTTCACTCAGTCTATGACAAATTAATTTCTACTGATGGGATTACATCTTCCGAGAACCCTACACAATACCCCAGTGCTGACGCGGTGTGGCTGTTGGGAGTGATGACTGTGTCAGTCAAATTTTCATCACTATAACAGAATACCTGACATAAACCTGCTTAAAGGATAAAAGGTCATTTTGATTCATGGCCTCCGAGGTTTCACTCCCTGGTCACTGGGCTCTGTTGTTTCTGGGCCTGAGGTGAGGCAGACCCTCAGGACAGGGAGCCTGCGGGGGAGCACAGCAGCTCACC
>NW_026004956.1:0-2045 GCF_001458135.2 Marmota marmota marmota | reverse complement strand
CACTTCAACTTCTTAATGGAGGAGATCTAGGGGGAACACCTTCCTGTTTATATTCTTTGGATAGCCAATCTATAAATCACAAACTTACAGATTCAGGAATATTGCTGAAACTATCCAATAAAAAATATTTTTATTAACTCCCTCAAAAATTATATTCTATTTAGTCTACCGGTAAGTCAACTAGAATTATGTGTGGCTTGTTAACAGCTTCATCTCTTCTTCCTTCCTTTGGAAAATAGTAAATCTGCTTTGTTCAGTTTAAAAAAAAAATGAACACAGCCATTTTCATGCATCCTGATGAAATTACAGCCCCTTATATGATCCTAGTACTTAATCGCTGTTAAATATAAATTTTACTGCCAAGGGCTTAAGTTGCATGGCTTTTCTTTTCTGGTCTTCAACTTCTCAAATGTTTATTTTCTCTGATTTCCTCTGACTTAGAAATTACATGAGATAGACTTTGTCATTAGGCCCAAATTAAAGATTTGCTACAAGACACTGCAGTCCTTTGCAGGCTGACATTTTGTTGCTAATTGTTTATGGAATTTATCTCTAAGCTCAATAATCAACATCAGGTGGCATTTGGTTGCTGTCCCATTGTTTAATCAATTATTTGGTTGCTAGATGTGATGGTATGTAAAGCACTGCTTTTAATTACAAAAATCCTGTGCTTGGATCAACTTGTCCCCAGATAACATCACTTTCATCTTTATGCACGTTTATTTTAAAAACATTACCAAATGTGTGATCAGATAAAATTGCTGATTAAACTTTTGAAACCAGTTGCTGGGATCATTTGGTGCTTATGGCAGCCAAGGTAGAGATTCGTGCTACACAGAGCAGGAAACTGGAAACTGAGCACTTTCATCGGGTCTATTTATTGTTCAGCTTAGTTTATAGTCTTTATTCTGGATGAATTAATAATAATCCTTTCGAATCACAGAGCACCTTTCTTATGAGAATACAAAGCATTCTCTCATACCTTCGCTCAATTCATTTGCAACCATCCCCATAAAGCAGGAAGGGTCAGGTATTCAGACAGGAAACCAAAGCAGACGCTAAATGACTTTCCTGGGGACATATGGTTAGCCACAGACAGAGCCATAACAAGAATGTAAGTCCCTTGACATCAAGGTCAGCGTTGATGCCATCAGACTGGCGGTTCTCAAAGGATGATCTGTGAAGGATCTCAGCTTATCCATGAGCTGGGGGCAATGAAGTTGAGGTCAGCTCCTCTGCAGAAATCACTTCTGAGCACCCTTACCATTACTTCCATACAATACATGTCTAGGGTATGACAATAGCTGGAATGTTGTTGCTGGTGTGAGGTCTTCTGCCTTTACAAACCTTATAAAAACAGTCCTTTCCCTGAACCTTTCCTCTGGGGCTACTGTTTAATTTCATTCTCCCGCACCCACCCCCATCAAGAACAGGATTGAAACATGTAGGCTGAAATACTGGCATATCTTCAAACTAATGATTTAAACTCTTCTTTAACACTTACTTAGTTTAGATTGGTAGACACTTATTTTTCTATTGGAAAAAGTACTCAAGAAAAACAGTAACTTAATAATTCCCTTCAACTGGCTGACAGGGTTCAGTTCTTGTCATACATTTTTTAATTTTTGAAATGATTTTCCAAATCAGATGACTTCTTAGGAAACATATTAAAGGGTTTAAAATTTAGGCCATAAAACAAATCACTTTTTCCAGTAAACAGCACCACACCCATGCATTATTCAATTTCAGAATTTAACTGACTACAACTGCTGAATTCAAGACCAGTGTACTTTCACATGTGAACTTGCAGAAATACACTTAAAAAAAAAGTAAAAACAAGTTGGGTGTGGTGGTGCACACCTGTAATCCCAGCAACTTTGGAGACTGAAGCAAGAGGATCATAAGTTCAAGGCCAGCTTGAGCAATTTAGTGAGATTCTGTCTCAAAAAAAAAAAAATTGCTGGGAATATAGCTCAGTAGTAGAGAACCCCTGGGTTCAATCCTCAGTATTACAAACAAAAGCAAAAAAAAAAAAAAAAAAAAAA
>NW_026004955.1:0-2045 GCF_001458135.2 Marmota marmota marmota | reverse complement strand
TAAGATAATCCTGCCAAAATGAGTTGATTACAAAATCTAGTTCTCTAGTATGGCAATTTCTTGAAGTTGTGACATATTAGAGAAACTCGGACTCTCATTTTTTCTTACCATATCTTATCTTTAATCACAAGTTAAACTGCTTTTGTATTTTCCTACATTCCTGGATTCTCAGTCTCCATAGGCTGTATTTCCTTCCCTGCACAAGATGGACTTCATGGCTGATCAGCATAATCACCAGCATGGTTATGTTGGATAAGAGTTGAGATTAAAGGAGTCAAGTCAGGAAAGAGGAGATCTTTGGGTGAGAATTGTGGAGCTCTTAGACTTACCATCCTTAAGTACATTGCAACTTGCTGCAGACTAATGTACAGAGTGGAGAGTGCAGACTGCACTCCTGCTCCAACACATACAGCTGAGACTGAAAGCTGCTTCAAGGGAACACTGTGAACAGATGACCAATTTCTCCTGGAGTCTGTGGGGTCCGGAAGTTGGTGTTAGACATGCAGGTTCTGGCAGGCTGATCTAAGGGTGACGTGTGGAGAGGGAATGACATTGGAGATGTTCTGAGTCCCTTGGTCTGTTGACTGAAGAGTAGATATGACCCCCTGAACCAGAGACAGGCTCCATGGAAAAGAAGTCACACTGGGTATACTGAATAGAGAGCCCCTACCTTTCACTTTTGACTTTTAGCTGGGGTCAGCTAGTGTGAGCTATGAGAAGGAGATTGGTAGGCGGAAAGAGCATGTCCAGGTAATTGTTTCTTTGGTTTCCCTTCTAGTCCAAGGTTTTAATTTTTAAGATTGGGTTGTTTTCTACATCTGTATACACACAGTCAAATACCCTCTTTTCCTGCAAGAAAGATCTTTATAGCTTCAATAGTATTATTTCTTCCTCATTGACATTTCATTAAGACTTTCTGCAACCCCCACATTCAAAGACATTCATTCTTACCTTTGGTTCATCCAGTATTATTGCATTGCTTCAAGACATGAAAAGATTAAGGTTAAACAAAGAAAAATGGGATTATTTGAGAAAGTGAGAGCTCTCTATCATACAGCCACTCTAAGAGGGATGATTCCATTTATGTCAAGACTGCAGATAGGGAGCCAAGAATACCACCTGGACAGCTCAGTATTGTCTATTGGACTTTCATCAAAGATGGGAGTTGGTCCCATGTTTGAATAATATAAGTAGAGGCGTGAGTGTGTCTATTTGGTCATCTTGTCTTGGCATATTAAAGAGGCTGCAGTGGAAAATGGGTGCACTCTCATTTGGGAATCACGTGGACTGTGGAAGAAGTCACCTCCATCTTTAGGTCAGGGACTTTGCCTAAAGAAAATTGCAAAAAAAAAAAAAATAGGGTAAAGACAACGTCTTTTAGGATAAAGACATTCATATTGTTATTGGATGCAGAAATGGTGGTGGAGATACATCAGACAGCAAGCGGCCCTATTATTATGGTACATTTTGGGAACAACAGTGGGAGGTTTCCAGTGGGGAAACCCCAATAAACTCATCATGTTCTTTAGAAGAGGGAATGTCTGCTCTTGGCATCCATTAACCTCATAGAGCTATGTCACAGAGGTCAATATGGCACACCCCACTTTACAATTTTCATGGTTCCCCGATTTTTCTCCTTATGCCCCACCTATTCTATTGAGGACAGAGAGAAAATCCAGTGAATACTGTGGGGGAGGGCATGAGAAGGAGAATAAGAAGGAGGAGGAGGGAGAAAATAAGTAAGAGTGGGAGAGAGAGATGGAGAAGAGGAGAAGGAAGGAGAACAAGGAGAAGGAGGTGGAAGAAGAAAAGGAGAGTGAGGGAAAAGAATACAGAGAAGGAGAGAGAGAGAGGGAGAAGAGGAGTAGGAGAGTGAAGAAGAAAGACAATGACAAAGAGAAGGAGAAAAATAGAGGGGCAGACAGAGGACGACGGTTCTGAGTGGTGAAAGGAGAGATGGGCTTCAGTGATAAGCCACCTGGATGTCTGCTCATGGCCGAATGTGACAAGAAGAACATTTTTTATTGTGTAGTAGCATCCTAAAA
>NW_026004954.1:0-2045 GCF_001458135.2 Marmota marmota marmota | reverse complement strand
TATCCCCCCACTGGAGATGTGTAACTGTGGCCTTGGCTTAGGCATTTCTCTCCCTTTGTCCTCTTAAAAACTCTCCCCCAAACCACTAACTTTCCGAGGCTTCCCTATGTTGGGGTCACTGGCCCCTGCAGGTGTTTTCTTGAGCATTGTGTCTTTCAAGACATGAAGGTGGACTCCCTTTCTTTAATTCCGCATGGGGCTTTGGCCTTTCTGTACTCCTACACAGCTTCCCCCCCCCTTCACTCACTCTTTAATCACACACTCACATACAATTCTGTGGAATGTTTCCTGTCCATTCTTTAAAATGGAATCTAGCCACTCTTGCCAAACTCCAGGCTACAATCCCATTTCAAGACCCAAGCATCAAAATATTTCCCCTAAATGATGGCAGATGCCTTCTAGTTGTTAACTTCGCTTCTATTTGTCTGCTGTCTACCCTAACTCATGCTGTTGTCAGAGAAGACCATTAAAATTCAAGTCTGGACATGAAGTTCCCCCATTTAACATGCTGAGATCTTTGGTGATTTTACTCACAAACTTCCCTTCTGAGAATAGCTCAAGTGGCTATTCAGTTTCTGATCTTCCTCACACCTTGATCTAATAGTAGATATTCTCCCACCTGAAAGCTTCTACCATGGTTGCTTCCTCTGCTTGGAGTGCCCTCACCCCCAAAGCTGTGTGGTAAATTACCTCTCTACTTCCTAGGATTTATTTAAATGTGTTCTCCAAAATGACCTGTCCTGACCAACCTGTTAGCTTTCTCTAACCACTTCTCTCTGTCCCTCTACCTAAGTTGTTCCTTATCTACTCTATTTTTAATGAATCAGTTGCCTTTTAAAATATGACATACTTTCTAGCTACTCTTTTCCACTCTAGCGTATGAATTCCTCAAAACTATATATAATTAGTTCACTGATGTTCTCCAAGGGTCTAAGACATTACCAGGCAGGTGATGATAGTTTTACTTCTTGGATTGTAAACTCAGTTATTTATATTTTTGTTCACTTAGTAAACTGAGTAATATTTACTTTTGTTAAACTGAGTAATATTTACTTTTGTTAGTATTACTGTGACCTACTTTCTAAAGTTACAGGATCTTGACTTCTTCTTGTTTTCATTTTTTTGTTTACGAGTTCATTTAATTTTTTTTTCATTTAATTAACTTTGTTTTGACCCACCTGTGGACTATCCAGGTGAAAGGGATCTTTGAGGTAATATGCTCTACTTATCTATTTTTCATAATTGAGAAATTTATGGCACAGAAAGAACAATTGTCCATTTAATGGTAAAAAAGGATGGCAAACACATTACTAGATCCACCTTCCCTGTTCCACTAGGGTGATGTTGCCCATCCAGCACAACAATTTTGTACAGACAGACTTAGGGAACCAAAGCACAAGTTCAGCTTTTGAATGTGGGAGGCAAGTTGGACAGTGATCTCCAGACTACAGTCCTTGAAAACAATGGCAGAGAATTAAGTTGGAACTGAGGGTCAGGGGTGAAACATAATGACATGTTCAGTACTGAGCCATTGCTTCTCAGGACATATTTGAAGAACTTGTTATCAAGTACAAGTGGTATTGTGCCTTCAGTGCAGGACAGTTTCACAGGCTACTATTAGATTGTTACTTATGTCCCTTAAGCTACCATTTCTTTGTCCTTGCTTTGTGTCAGACATTATTTGATTCAACCCTTTGGACACATATGCATTAGGTACCATGCTAGCCTGCTTTAGACTCATAGGATATGTTCCAAAAGCCATAGTAGATGCCTGAAACTGCAGAGGACCCAAACTATATATATGTAATATATATATATATATATATGTTATTTTATATATGTATGTTATTTTATATATTTATTCATATATGTATATGTTATTTTATATATTTATTCATATATATATGAATGAAGAAGCTTAGTTTATAAATAATGTGTAGTAACATATTAACAACAATAACATCAAAATAGAGCAGTTATTTTATACTAGGTAATAAAAGTTATGTGACTGTAGTTTCTCTCTCAAAAGTTCTTATTACGCTGTA
>NW_026004953.1:0-2045 GCF_001458135.2 Marmota marmota marmota | reverse complement strand
TAGGGTTAGGGTTAGGCCTAGGGTTAGTGTTAGGGTTAGGTTTAGGGTAAGTGATAGGGTTTGATCTATGGTTAGGGCCAGGGAGAGGGTTATGGTGAGTTTCAGGTTTAGGTTTAGGATTAGGGTAAATTTTAGTCCAAAAATTAGCATTAGGGTTAGGTTTACATTTAGGGTAATGGATATATTTAGAGCTAGGGTTGGGTCTTGGTTATGGTTAGGATTAGGGCTAGGATTAGGGTTAGGTTTAGGGTTAGGGCTAGGGTTATGTTTATGTTAAGGGTTAGTGTTTGACCTATGGTTAGGGCTAGGGCGAGAGTTAGGGTTAGGTTTAGATCTAGGGATAGGGTTAGGTTTAGGCTTAGGGCTAAGATTAGGGCTAGGTTTTGTGTGAGGTTTAGGGCTAGCATTAGGACTATGGGTAGTGAATGAGCTAGGGTTAGGGTTATGGCTAGGTCTAGTGTTAGGGTTATGGCTAGATTTGGGGTTAGCATAAAGTTTAGAGCTAGGTTTGTGTTAAGGTAAGCGTCATTGTTTGGGATAGGGTTAGGTTCAAGGTTAGGGTCAGAATTAGGGCTAGGTTTAAGTCTAGGTGTAGGGTTAGTTTTTGAGTTAGGTTAAGGTTTATTGTTAGGCCTAGGGCTCAGTTTTTGTTTAGGTCTAGTGCTAGAGATATGGCTAGATTTAGAATAAGTTTTTTTTTTCTAAGTCTGGTGTTAGGGTTAGGTTTAGGTATAGGGTTACCTGTAGGGCTAATGTTAGGGTTCAGTTTATGGTTAGGTTCAGGTTTAAACCTAGGGTTAGAGTTAGGGTCAGAATAAGGGTCAGGGTTAGGGTGAGAGTTCGGATTAGGATTAGAGCTAAAATAAGCTTAGGGTTAGGATTAATATAAGATTTATGGTCTGAGGTAGGCTAAAGATTAGGGTTAAGACTAGGGCATTATGGTGAGGGTTTTGCTTAGGGTAAGGGACAGGGTTAGAGATAGGGTTGGGGATAGTATTAGGGTTAGGATAGTGTTAGGTTTAGGTTTAAAGCTAGGTTTAGGTCTCAGATTAGGGCTAGATTATCTGGTAGGGCAGGGTCATGGCTAATTTAAGAACTAGAATTCCAATTAGGTTATTTTTAGGGTTAGATTTAGGTTTAAGGTGATGTTTAGGGCTAGGGTGATGTTTAGAGCTAGGGTTAGTGTTAGGGTCCGAGTCAGGGTCAGCGTAAGATCTAGAGTTAGGATTGGGACTCGAATTAGTGCTAGGTTTATTGCTAGGTATAGGGTTAGGGTTTGATTTAGGGTAAGGTTTAGGGTTAAGCCTATGAGTCAGTTTTATTTGAGTTCTAGGGCTAGGGTTAGGGATAGTTTTCCAATTAGCATTAGACATAGGGCTAGTTTTAAGGTGAAATTTAGGCTTAGAGGTTAGGGTTAGATTTAGAGTTAGGATTAGATCTAGGTTTAAGGCTAGGGCAAAAGTTAGGGCTAGGGCTGAGGCTAAGTTTAGAGCTAGGGTTTGGGTTATTTTAAGGGATAGGTTTAAAATTTAGAGTTATTCTTAGGGCTAGGGTTAGGGTTAGGTCAAAATTAGTACTAGGATTAGTGCTAGGATTAGTGTTAGGGCTAGGCCTAGTTTTAGGGCTAGGGTTAGGGATAGGGTTAGGATTAGGCTAGGTTAAGTGCTAGGATTAGGGCTAGGTTTTGTCTTAGAGCTAAGATTAGAGCTTGGGCTAATGTCAGGTCTAGGTTTATGATTAGGGTTAGTTTTAGGGTGAGGTTTATGGCTAGTACTAATGTGTTAGGTTGAGGGTTAGGGACAGTTTTAGAGATAAGGTTATTATTAGGTTCACAGTAACAGTTATGGTTTGTGTTAGGTTAAGGTTAAGGGTAAGGGTCTAATTAGCATTAGGATTAGGGCTAAGATTAGGGTAATGGATATAGTTTGGTTTAGGATTCAGGTTAGGTTTAGGGTAGTGGATAAATTTAGGGTTAGAGATAGGGTTAGGGTTATCCTAGAGTTAGCATTAAGGTTAGGGTTATGGTTAGGGTAATGGATAGGGTT
>NW_026004952.1:0-2045 GCF_001458135.2 Marmota marmota marmota | reverse complement strand
TATATATATAGGCAGGTGATCAATCAAAAGGTTGAGAATCATGGCCCTACTGCATGACCAATTCTCTTAATTATGATGAGATATTTTCTTGCCCCAACTAGGACAGTTTCCTCCCTACGCCCTCATTCCCCCTATTTCAGGTCCCTGGATTACTACTGCTTAATCAGCATACCCCTTTACATCTTCTCAGATCTCTTTCTCTGACTTAACTAAAACCTGATGTCACATGAAGAAATCACTTATAATTTCAGTTCTTTTGAGTAGTGAGGGATTTAAAAAAAATTCTCTCACATTCCTCTTAAGATTGGCAGGTTTACCTCTTCACATACTTAAATTCTACTGCTACTTAAATTTCAATATATTCTCAATGTCTTCTCAACACTCCGGTCTTGGGCTCATGCCACCCTCTGCCATCTAAACATGTTACACTTGTAATTGCCCATGAACCTTGGGGTCTTTTCTTGTCCCTTCATCATCTTGAAAACTTTGTTGTTACATAGATAATCAATACCAAGGGAAAGACAGTAACCATTTCACTTGATTCTTCCTATCTTCCTTTCTAAAAGATACCTCTATCATCAAGGATTAGAATGTACTTAGCCAAGAGTAGATTCCCTAGTATTCTTCAAAGCAAACTAAGGCCATGTAAGTAAGACTAACATCATACAACTTATGGAAAGTCTCCTTAAAAGGAAAAATGACATCAAAGGAAAGGTCTTACTGATCCTCTCTCTCTTTTCTCCACCTTTCTGCCGAGAATGAATATGTGAGATGACTAGGTTTTAGCATTCATCTTAGTCTACATGGAACCCTAAAAATTACAACTGTGCTAGTTAGTAGCTTTGAAACTAGAATGAGCTTCAGGGAGATGGTACAATGGCACTGCCACTATAAGCCTTTCTTTTAAAAAAGGGATTCAATCCTTATTTTACTTAGCCATTATTAATTTGGATTTCTTTTTTGCAATAAGCAAGCAAATCTAAGTCTAATGCAACCCCAGCAACATGTTCTTAATTCTTACTGACCCCAATAATTTTATGTACTCTAAATTACACACTGGCCATCCCACAATTAAATTAACATTTCAAAATGCTGTAGTGCCAAAATAATCACCCACTCTCTGAATGCAATCTCCTTTTCTTCCAACATTTAACTGTGCACATTACTACAGGCTTCCAGTCAGCTGGCTCCTCTCTATTCCCTTCACTATTCTGTGAAACCAGACTTAATTTTATAATATACTTTTCAACAATGTTATTGTCCTATCTCCTCTACCTCTAAAACTTTTTATTACATCCCTCTGGCAAAAGCATACTTGTATATAATCCCATTTATCTTTTTCCTCTATGCCTCCATCTAAATAGCAAAAACTGATAGAAGATAGCATCATTAAAAATCTAACCATTCCACTGTTCTTCCCGCTCCCTTTCCCTTCATTCTCTTCATCTAGTCCACCAATCTTCTATTTTGATGTAATCCTTCCTTACTTCTCCCCCATCCCCCTTATTTTTATACTAGCTTCTGCATATCAGAGAAACCATTTGATCTTTGGCTTCCTAAGTCTGGCTTATTTCACTTAACATGATTGTCTCCAGTTCCAGCCACTTACCAGAAAATGCCACAATTTCATCATCCTTCTTTATGGCTGAGTAATACACTATTGTATATATTCACCAAATAATTTTATCCATTCATCTGCTAAAGGGCACCTAGGTTGGTTCCACAGTTTGGCTACCGTGAAGTGTGCTGCTACAAATACTGATGTGACTGAATCCCTGGAGTGCATGATTTTAGATCTTTTGGATATATGCTGAGGAGTGGGACAGCTGGGTCAGATGGTGGTTCCATTTTTGAGAAATCTCCATAATATTTTACATCTGGGTAAAATGTGCATACATATATCTTCTCTGAAAAAAGATCAAGTTGGTTCCATTTCACCATCCCCACCTTGATCATTGAACTCTTATCCTTTAGAGTTAACCTAATGCACCTGAAATTAAGTGTAAATGATAATACAGTTTATGGGACTTGCATATATATATATA
>NW_026004951.1:0-2045 GCF_001458135.2 Marmota marmota marmota | reverse complement strand
CCCTCCTCCCACCCCCATTCCCTTTCCTCTATTCTCTGGTCTCCTTTTGATTTTCATGAGATCCCTGACCCTCCCACCTTTCTTTTCCTTTTTCCTTTCTAACTTCCACATATGAGAGAAAAACATATGACCCTGACCTTCTGAGTTTGGCTTATTTTGCATAACATAATGGTATCAAATTCCATCCATTGTCCTTCAAATGAAATAGTTTTGTTTTACTTTATGGCTGAATAAAACTTCAGTATCTATCTATCTATCTATCTATCTATATATATATATATATATATATGCCACTGTTTTTATCCATTCATCTGTTGATGGACACTTTGGCTGGTTCTATAATTTGGCTATTGTGAATTGTGCTTTTATAAACATGGGCATGCATATATCACTACAGTATGATGACTTCTTTATTTAGGATAAATACTAAGGAGTGGCTAAAGCTGGGTCATAGGGTGGTTCCATTCCTAGTCTTTTGAGGAAACTCCATACTGATTTCCACAGTGGTTGTACTAATTTACAATTCCAACAACAATTGAAAAGTGTTCTTTATTTCTCCACATCCTCTCCAGTATTTGGTATTGTTTGTATTCGTGATGACTGTCATTCTAACTGGTGTGAGAGGAAGTCTAAGTACAGTTTTGATTTGCATTTCCTAATTGATGATGATGCTGTACATTTTCATATATTTCTTGCCCATTTGTATTTCTTCTTTTGAGAAGTGTCTGTCATTTTCCCATTTAATAATTCAGTTTTGTGTGTGTGTGTTAAGTTTTTTTGAGTTCTTTATATATTATAGATATTAATCCTCTGTTAGAAGAGTTGGTAGCAAATATTTTCTCCCATTCTGTAGGTTCTTTCTTCACATTCCTAATTATTTCTTTTGCTGTGCTGAAGCTTTTAAATTTCATTTCATCCCATTTAACTCTTGGCATTCTTTCCTGAGCTCTAGGGCTCCTATTGAGAAAGTAGTTGCCTGTGCCTATATACTGGATTGTTGACCCAACGTTTTCTTCTAGTTGTTGCATAATTTCTGGTCTAATTCCTAGGTCTTTGATCCATTTTCAGTTGACCTTTGTGCAAAGTGAGAGATAAGGGTTTAGTTTCATTCTTCTATATATGGATAACCAGTCTTCCCAGAATCATTTGTTTTAAAGGCTGTCTTTTCTCCAGTGTATATTTTGGGCACCTTTGTCAAGAGTGAGTATAGATGTGTAGATTTTTCTTTGTGTCTTCTATTCTGTACCATTGGTCCATGTGTCTGTCCATTTTTATGCCAGTACCATGCTGTTTTTGTTAAGAAAGCTTTGTAGTATAATTTGAACCCACATACCATGATGCCTCCAGCATCACTTTTTTGACTTAGAGTTGTTTTGACTACTCTGGGTCTTGAATTCTTCCAAATGAATTCTAGGATTTCTTTTTTCTAGTTTTGTGAAGAATGTCATTGGTATTTTTACGGGGGTTATATTAATCTGTATATTGCTTTTGGTACTATGTCCATTTAAGCAATATTAATTCTGCCTATCCATGAACATAGAAGGTCTTTCATGTATCATGATACATTTTCTCAGATCTTCAATTTCTTTCTTCGGTGTTCTATAATTTTCATTGTAGAGGTCTTGTACCTCCTAGGTTAGTAACAAAAATAGCATGGTACCGGCATAAAAATGGACACATGAACCAATAGTTTCCCCCCCGCCCCAAGTTATTATGAATGGAATTGTTCTCCTGATTTTGTTCTTAGAAGATTCATTCTAGCCCTCCCCCTGCGCTGGCAAGGTAGAGGGAACTGTGACCATCCACAGAGCAGGCCCAGCGGTCTGCTGAGGTGCAGAGCCGCCCCCCACCCCCAGCGCCTGCCAGGTAGGCGGAACGGTGACCACCGGCAGAAAAGGCCCAGTGGCCCACAGCTGAACAGAGCTTCCAATCACTCCTGCAAGGTAGGCGGGCTTGCCACCCACCAGCAGAAGAGGAGCAGCTGCCTGCTGAGAGGCAGAGCCGCCCCCTCCCCCTGCGCTGGCAAGGTAGAGGGAACTGTGACC
>NW_026004950.1:0-2045 GCF_001458135.2 Marmota marmota marmota | reverse complement strand
TGATAATTCTTACTGATCCCTTTTGTAATAGAGATTGCTTTGTATATACCTGGAGACATGTGAATTTGGCATTGAGGATTGCAAGAATGGCTGACTTCATAGCAAAACATGCATTTATTCTTATAAAATGGTATTTTACTCACGGAGGATTTCTATCTGATGATGGTATGAGGATCTTTTGGCATCATCTGTGCAAACTATAACAGTTTTTTTTCTTTAAATTCATTATTATGCAAGCAACCCATTATTCGTATAAGGAATTAAAAGTGACTTGGGGAGAAATACAGTTAAAATCTATACTACCCCCAGATAAACACTGTGAACATTTTTGGTATGTGTGTTCCTGATTTTTTCCCCCTGCTTGTGCATTTTTCTAAATGGAATTCTTTGTATTGCTTTTAAACTAGCATTTCTCATTTATTGTGTACTGACTGCTTTTCAGTGCCTGTAAATGCACCTTGATATAATCACCTAATTAGTGACTTAATGGATATTATGTAATTTATACAACCCAGCAACTACTAATTAGCATCCAGGTTGTGACTAGATTTTCTGCTGATGTAAATAATGTTAAAATAAATATTTTTGCAGTTCATTCTTGGTACACCCATCTAACATACTTCTAGAAATGGACATTGCTGAGTGTGTACTTTTTCTTATATTAACTCTAAATTGCCTAGTTTAAATGGCGTTTCAAAAAGCCATGCCAACTTATATTCCCATGAGTGGTCTAGGAGAAAATATTTTCAGGCCACACTTGATGTTGTCAGTTTCTTTAATTTTACAATGCAATAGCTGAAAAATGATGCCATTTAATTTTTACATTCTTGGGATTCCTAATGAGGTAGTTTCCCCATGTTTCTTGGCCCTTTGATTTCATTTGTGACTTGTATGTCCTGTGCTTGGGCTCAGTCTTCATGCGCCTAGAAAGCTAGCAATTTGGACTTGGATTTTAACTTTGCTGTTGTCTGTGAAAGTGAGGCTATTTGTTTAACCTCCTCGAAACTCGGCTTCCTCCCTTATAAATGTGGAGGAATACTTTTATACCTGCTTCAGAATTCTCTTATTAAGACCAAGTGAGAGAGTGTGTGGATGGGAGGTGGCCAGCATGGTGCCTTGCATGTGTTCTCTAGCCCAGGAGTCTGAGCCTGACCTTGTATTTATTCAGTAAAGCCCCGCCGTCTACTTAGCTTCAGTGACTTCTTCCATACAACCCTCTTTGGACATAGTGTACCACTCAGGTTTCTGTTGTATTTTCTAAGGCTTCATGGCCTCCTACTGATACTGAATATGTTCCTGTTATCGGAAGAGAGAGGATACTAAAATAATATAGGAAACTAAGCTTATTCATGGAGCCATCTCAATTGGCCAAAAGTCTGAACTGAATTGTTGTCTTGCAAATTCACCTGAGGCACCTTTGTCTGTTGGAGCATGACAGAAATATGGGGCTGCGGAAGGCAAGCCTCTAAGTGACCTGAGGAACATGGCCAAAGAAGCTGGGGAAGAATGCCCTTTCTTTACACCTCCCGGAGGAGAGACGTTAGACCAGGTATGTACGTACCACTGACCCGAGTTGCCAAGTTGGGGGACTTAACATTGTCAGAATGGCTGAATCTGACTCACTTGTAAATTAGACGTTTGTGAATTATAGCCAAGCAATTCGAAAGTTGCTTTGTTTATAACACAACTCTGCATGATGTTATTTCTTTTTTCCTTTTTAAGGCATCCTCTCTTTCTCATTTGCTGCTAAGTTAGCAGCCATTACTGATCATGAATTTAAGGAGATCTATTCTTTTATGGCACATCTAAGAAATAATTGTTTGTGAAGCAGTAGCGAGCAGCAGTGGTGTTCAGGGGGACTAAGCAAATCACTCAAGGGTCAGGTCATTCTGAACATGAACTCTGGCCACTGCTGCCCAGCAGCTCTTGAGTGACATCCTCAAGTGCTCACGCTTCTAATAAGTCATCATCTTTGAATTGTGTTATTGATAATTTTCCCTCTATTCTTTATCTTTGTAATTTTCTGATAAACTCTATTACCTTAG
>NW_026004949.1:0-2045 GCF_001458135.2 Marmota marmota marmota | reverse complement strand
AACATCCAAGAAATATGGGATAACATAAAGAGACCAAACTTAAGAGTTATTGGGATACAGGAAGGTACAGAGGTCCAACCCAAAGGAATGAGCAATCTGTTCAATGAAATAATATGAGAAAAATTCCCAGACTTGAAGAATGAAACAGAATCCCAAATCCTAGAAGCCTACAGGACGCTGAATGTGCAAAATCATAAGAGATCCACACCTAGACACATTATAATGAAGATGCCCAACATACAGAATAAGGAGAGACTTTTAAAAGCTACAAGAGAAAGGAAGCAGATTACATTTAGGGGTAAACCAATCAGGATAACAGCTGATCTTTCAACACAGACTCTGAAAGCTAGAAGATCCTGGAACAACATATTTCAAAACGCTGAAAGAAAATGGGTTCCAATCAAGAATTGTGTATCCAGCGAAATTAAGCTTCAGGATGGAAGATGAAATTAAAACCTTCCACGATAAACAAAAGTTAAAAGAATTTGCAGATAGAAAACCAGCTCTTCAAAACATCCTCGGCAAAACATTACAGGAAGAGGAAATGGAAAATAACAATGAAAACCAACAGCGGGAGGTAGTACAGTAAAGGAAAAACTAATCAAAGAGGAAAAACAAATCATGTTAAGTAACATAAATAACCAAATATTGCTGGAAGTACAAACCATATATCAATAGTAACCCTAAATGTTAATGGCTTAAATGCACCAATCAAAAGACATAGGCTAGCAGACTGGATTAAAAAAAAAAGATCCAACATTATGCTGCCTACAGGAGACTCCTCTGATAGGAAAAGACATACACAGACTGAAGGTGAAAGGTTGGGAAAAATCATACCACTCATATGGACCCACGCTAACAAAGAGAAAGAACCCAAATTACTAGCTTACGGGATGAAAAAGGCAACATCACAACAGACACTTCAGAAATACAGAAGATAATTAGAAATTATTTTGAAATAATTTCTATACTTTAATAAAATAGAGGATAGTGAAGGCATCGATAAATTCCTTAAGGCATATGAGCTACCCAGATTGAATCAGGATGATATAAACAACCTAAAACGACCAATATCAATTGAGGAAATAGAAGAAGCCATCGAAAGACTACCTGCCACAGTCTGGCTGGGCACAATTCAGGAGCCACTTGTCAAAAGAAACGAACTTTATTTTTAGAACACACACACCGCACCACACAGTTCTTCAGGAAAACCCTCAGAGCCCAACTGCCACCACCGGCTTCCCACAAGCCTCTCAACGTCCCCCACTCCTCCTGCTCTTGAGGCCGATTGGCTGGGTCGTGTGGGCGGAGCCAAAAAAGTCCCCCAATGAGCAGCTCCGTGGTCTGAAAGGGCGGGGAAACAGCCCAATGAGCATCACCGCAGAGGAGCCAATTAGTTGGCAGCTAGAAGTTTGCTGGGGCCGCTGTGAGCCAATCATCAGCTGGCAGCTGGAAGTTTGTTGGCAGCTGGAAGTTTGCTGGGGCCCCTTCGGCTGTGGCTCTCAACAACTACCAACTAAGAAAAGCCCAGGACTGGATGGGTATACAGCAGAGTTTTACAAAACCTTTAAAGAAGAACTAATACCAATACTTTTCAAGCTATTTCAGGAAATAGAAAAAGAGGGAGAACTTCCAAATTCATTCTACGAGGCCAACATCACCCTGATTCCTAAACCAGACAAAGACACTTCAAAGAAAGAAAACTACAGACCAATATCTCTAATGAACATAGATGCAAAAATCCTCAATAAAATTCTGGCAAATCAGATACAGAAACATATCAAAAAGATCGTGCATCATGATCAAGTAGGATTCATCCCTGGGATTCAAGGCTGGTTCAATATATGGAAATCAATAAATGTTATTCACCACATCAATAGACTTAAAGATAAGAACCATATGATCATCTCGATAAATGCAGAAAAAGCATTTGACAAAGTACAGCATCCCTTTATGTTCAAAACTCTAGAAAAACTAGGGATAACAGGAACATACCTCAATATTGTAAAAGCTATCTATGCTAAGCCTCAGGCTAGCATCATTCT
>NW_026004948.1:0-7096 GCF_001458135.2 Marmota marmota marmota | reverse complement strand
TGTGTGTGTATATATATATATATATATATATATATATATATATATATATATATATATAAAATCACATTTTCTTTATCCATTTTTCTGTGGAAGGGCAACTAGTTTGGTTCTATAGTTCAGATATTGTGAGTTGGGCTTCTCTAAACATTGATGTGGCCGTATCACTGTAATATGCTGATTTTAAGTCCTCTGGATATAAACTGAGGAGTGGGATAGCTGGGTCAAATAGTGGTTCCGGTTCAAGTTTTCTGAGGAATCTCCATATTGCTTTCCATAATGGTTGTACCAATTTGCAGTTTCACCAGCAATGTATGAGTGTACCTTTCTCCCCACATACTCACCCACATTTACTGTTTTTTTTTAAAAAACATTTATTTTTTATGTGTAGATGTACACAACACAATGCCTTTATTTTTATGTGGTGCTGAGGAGAACCTGGGTCCTGCCCATGCTAGGCGAATGCTCTACCACTGAGCCACAATCCCTGCTCACCAACATTTATTGTAGCTTGTATTCTTGAAAATTGACATTCTGACTGAAGAAAGATGAAATCTTAGAGTATTTTTGATTTGTATTTTTCTAATTGCTAGAGATATTGAATATTTTTTTCAAATATTTGAAATTATGCTATTTGCTGGTAAATAGTGGAGTTGGATGACATCATGGCAAGTGAAATAAACCAATCCCCAAAAATTGAATGTTTTCTGTGATATGTGGATGCTAATTCACAATAAGGGGCATGGGGCTAGGGAAGAAGAGAGTTACTTTAGACTAGATATAGGAGAGTGAAGGAAGAGGAGGGGGGATGGGAGTAGGAAGGATAGTAGAATGAAATAGACATTATTACTTAAGGACACATATGACTGCATGACCGATAAGATTCTACAACATGTACAATCAGAAAAATGAGAAATTATATTCCATTTATGTATGATATATCAAAGTACATAAATACATTCTACTGTGATTATGACTAATTAGAACAAGTACATAAATTTAAAAAATAAATAAAAATAAGCAGAGTGATTAAAATATTAAAGACAATTGAAATGTTCTCTCACAAATCATCTATGAGAAACCAACCCTTGTTGACGCCTTGATTCTGGAATCCTTCACCTTGTTTGAAGCCATCCAGTTTGCAGTGATTTGTTATGGAAACCCTGGAACCTAATGTACATCCAATGGCCATATCAACATTTACTGTAGTTTTAATTTATTTTCAAGATGCACTATCCCTACGATATTTTAACATAAATACTTATGAGAATTTCTGTGATTATAAATTAAATGTCTAAAGATTGAATTTTAATGCTTGAAATAAAAAATAGATATTTACAAATTACTCTTAATAAAAGTTACAAAATGTATAATACCACTAGTATTTCATTGTGGTAGAAGTTTTATAAGGAACAAGTGGTGTTTCTTTATAATTCATATGTGTTCAAAATATAAAAGGGATGTTTTGGGAAAAGAAAGTAGACGTATTATAATTTAATATTATAATTATATTCAGGTCCTATTATTAAAGGCTTTCCTTGTTTCTAAGTCTTAGTATGTGTTTTAGTGTGGATATGAAGTTTACCTCAAAAGCTCACATGTGAGACAATGTAATAAAGTACAGAAGTCAGTGGGCCTTGGGATGTATCTCATTTGCATAGCACTTGATTCATGTGTCTCAGGCCTGGAGTTCAATCCTTAGCACTACAAAAAAAAAAAGGAGAAGAAGAAGAAGAGGAAGGAGAAGGAGAAGGAGAAGGAGAAGAAGAAGGAAATGTAGAAAGAAAAAAAAAGAACAATAATATTCAGAAATGTAATGATTAAATTATGGCATTAACTTGCAGACCTCCTTACCAAAATTCCATTATGAACAATAACAAATAGCTTTAGTTTGTTGTTTTAATAGACATTTCTTATAATAGTTCAATAAGAATTGATAGTAGGTAAGGCATTATTTAGAAAAGCATCATAGATTCTATTTGTTTAGTATGATATACATTCATCACTTCTGTAGTTCAAAAATTTTTATTTTTATATTTTATCTAATTTATAAAACAACTCCATTTTAGATTTCTTAAATTGCCTACTTAAAAAGAAAAATTGTTAGTACATTATATGAATTCTTGTTCTGATAAAACAAGTTTTAACTGAAGGTATTTATACACATCAGCTAAATATATTATTTATAAACATGTAATATGTAAGGCAAATTTAAACTGTAGAAGATAATATACACATACAATTACCAAGTGGTTCCAATTATTGCATTCTTAAATATGTCATGCCCTGTTCAAAGTACAGTTTCTGTGTTAAATTATTTAGTTATTTTTCAGGCTACATTAGGCTTTATAATCCTCATTTCATAAATGAAGAAACTGATGCAATGGAGGATTTATTAATTTGCTCAAGGTAATTGAGTTAGAAAAAATTAGAGCTAGGATTTGAACACAAGAAGTATGATTAAAAAGTTTATTTCACAGTCTTGCTATTGTGAACTGTGCTGCTATGACCCACATCCCAGGCCTGATCTTCAATGGTTCTTTATGAAAAAAAAAAAAAAAAAGCTTATTTCATTTTTTCCCAAAACTATACTTGTGTATACTTTTAGAGAGAGGCACTAAGTTAAGCTGATATTTATAAAATATTATAAGTTAAAGTGATTATGAACTTGTTAGTAATCAGGTAATTCCTGAGGAAAAGCAGAATTTATAAAATCTACCAGGAGTAAGGTGATAAGCTTATATTAAGTGATATCATGTTTTTACTTAAGATTATATAGACATTTTTTTCTAATATAAAACACTAGTCATTTGCAGACCAATCATACCAGTATGTAAAACTATAAAGTCTTCATAAATTAAATAAAATATCTCTTTGAACTCATCAGAGAGCTTCCAAGCTAATGGGGACTTCAAGAAATAAGATCCCTAAAGCAAGAAAAATAAAAAGTAAATTCAATTTTTAATGTTGCCATTCCCCTTGAGAAGTTCACAGGATGCCCTGAGTTGCTGGGTAACTAAAGAAAAGGTTTTAGGGGACATATTGGAATAGGGGAAAGAAAAAAAAACAGTTAACTACTCATCAAGAATACGTGCATGAGAAAATAACTTCATACTAAATATTTATATGCTAGGCAAATTAGAAATATGCAAGCTTAAATATAAAATTAGATCCTATATTCAAATTATATTAGTTGCTGATTTGATGTTTGATGTACTTGGATACACGTCGCCTGACTTGTTGTTTATTTTTTCACAAACTTCTTACAGAATCAAGATCAAACAGAAATTCTATAGAAGAACATATCACTGTGAGAGTCTCAATATTCTTTTAACATTTTTATACACCTAATCTCAGACTTTGATTAAAAATCAATAGATTCTCTTTATTCATACTACTCCCATTTTCTCAAATGCTGGACAGGTTCTATTAACTAGTTCATTCCCATCTCTGTGGATCAATTTGCAAAGTGAGTTTTAACATGGGAGTGTTTTAGTAATTTCAATGCTATAGAATTTGCCACCTCACTGACTACCAGTAATAAGGCTTTTATTGCCATCTGGCGGGAAACATATCAATTCCAAAATCCTCTCATGATGACATTCTGTTCTCTAGGACTCCTTCTTGCACAATAGCCATAATCTCAATTTACCCAGAAGCAGACCTTTACAAAAATTTGGAGCAGTTCATTAGAAAGGTATTCCCAGGAAATTCTATCAGGGGCATGAAAGTAAGGTAAGTACAGGAAGAAAACTTCACAAGCTACATCATGGGGAAAGTTAGCACTGTAGCTTAAGCTCAATGGAGAAATAATGTAGAACATGCTCCTCAGAATTATTCCTCCTGAGAAGCAAGAAATATGAGACATTCGTGCACAAACCCTTTGTCTTCTGTAGAATGTGCATTAGTGTCACAGATCATTAATTCCTGCACTTGTGGCCTGACTTACAAGGAACTGAGTTGGTTCCAGGTTAGTAAGAGTCCTCAAGCAATGTGTAAGCAATTAAACAATGGGGGCCAGTGTGTAATAAAGTAGTAACAGCAAGGGGGATTCAGGTGGAACACTGGTAGAGTTTGCTCCATAGTTCCAAATGTTCATGATTCCAGATGGTTTTTTCACATTACACATTACTCAAGGATTTAGTCAGATAAGTGTTTCCTCATTCTCTCTATCTCTGTCCCATGCTTTCCCCCCATAGTTTGTCGGGCTTGTTTGTAAAATCACAACCTTATTTTCGATAAGCCATTTTGCTTAACTCATGGGATTTACTAGAAATGATCTATTCATCTAGACTTTTAATTAAAGGACACGATGTCCATCAAATATTTGGATTCTCTCATGATGTTTAATTATCAGGTTCAAAGACATTCTCAGTTAATTTTTTGACTGATTTTGAGTAATAATAGGTCTCCATTTTCAAATCTGCGTATTTAGGCTGTCTCTACTTTCTAACACATCCTATCATGTTTTTTTTTTTTTTTCCAAATTAGAAAACTGCACTTTTCAGTTAGATATTAATATAATATGTATATTTGTTATATGCTGAGAAAATAAAGCAAATTTTATTATATTGCAAACATTCTGAAACAAACATTATAATCAGATGCAATGTATACATGTGTTTGTGTATACACACACATGAACATCCACACTTTCATTTCTCTCTGTCTTTCTTGCCACAATCTAAATACCCCCCTGTATCACATTGCTTTATTTCACTGATTTTCCTACCTTTTCCTGTGCTGATGATCTTCATTTTTCTACTTCCCTATTCCCTTCAGAATTTAGTGATCAAAAAAATAAATATGGATAGTAGTGGTAAATCCAACCAATTATTCTCTGTTAATTCATTAGCTAGATAATGTGTTACCTCTCCAAGGAAATGTAATGCCTAACTCTCTATATACATCTTCTACAAAAAGTCTACAGGGAAAAATAGTAATGTTGAAAATTTAAAAAGATACAACCGGGAGTTAATTTATTTAAGGGGGATTTTCATAGAGTCCTTCAAATCACATTAATAGAGCTGCTGCTTGCTTTAATTATGCATAAATCAGTTCTACAGTCACAAGTTACTCAAGGAATGGGAACATTTTTGGTGCAATATCTTCTAAGAAATGGAGCAAACAAAATACTTCTTATCATTATTGGTGGTGTAGTTTTGCACCATCAAATTTGGGTTTTAATAAATAGAACTAGGTTAAAATTAATATTTACAGTAGATTTACAAATAGAACTTCTCCTTTTAGTTATTATGCAAGTTGATCTATGCACACATAACTATGTAGATAATATGAAATGGAAAATAAAATAATATCTAATTAATTTTTGACAAATAGTTAATCCATTACCACCCTCATGCTCATCAACACTTGGCCTTACTAATTATTATTTATGAACAATGGATTAAAACAAGAAGTTATATTAATATTCTTGTTCTACTCTCTATATTATTTAATTTATCATTTTATTCTAATCTCAAAATGTCAATAATCATCTCTAGGCAAAGGATGTTTCATCTGAGCTCAGAACATTCATTTTTTCAAATTGTGAAATAGAATAAAATATAATATTTGTGTTACCATGGAGTAAAACACACTATGCTTAAAAAGAAAAAAAAAATTCTAACCCAATGAGAAAAAAAAAATAGGTTATAAATTAGACTACTTTAAGAATAGGAACTACTTTAATAATAGACATGATTATCCAGGTGTAGTACTGGTACCTATAATCCCAACTGAGGTGGGAGAATCACAGGATCAAGACTAGCCCAGGAAATATAGTGACCCTATCTAAATAACACACTATTAAAAGAGTAAAAGACAAGGCACAACATCAGAGACAATATCTCCAACGATGAACAACCAGATTATATAGCAAATTTCAACAAATGAATGAGAAAAATACAGAAAACCCAACATGAATGTGTACAAAATACAAAGTAAAGAAGTTTCAAGAAAAAGGAAATTTGAAAATAGAATGTTATATTACTGTCTGCTCACAAGGGAGGTAAATATTTAAAAAATGTTATTATGAAATCTGTTCTGTAAATATCTGAAATACACATGGTGGTGGAAGTGCAAATTGATATAATGAAATTTGAAAGGTCTTTGGCTCTACTAAAGTACAACATATGAACCAGACATCTCATAACATAACAACAAAAACATAGATTTATGATAACACACATATTAGAATGCTCTTAGCAGTAATATTCATAGTAGTCAAAACAAAATTTTAAAATGACCAAATGCCTTACTGTAATCTTAACAGTGGGTTACTATGCAGTAATCTCAATAAATGATATCTTAACTTCATGTAGCAATTGGAATGAATATCTGTGACAGAGAATACAATAAAATGCACAAAAACATCTATGATTTGATATCATAAAGAATAAAATCTACATACAAATAATGGGATGTTTTTCAACCATCTAAAATGAATGAATTTCTTTTAAAAAAATAACAATATGGAGAACAGTAAAACCATTAGGCACAGTGAAATAAGGCAGACACCAAAAGACAAATATTATTTAGATCCAACTTTATGACATATCTAGAATAAATAAATTCAGAGTTTGAGACGAGATTAAAGTTCCTAGAGAATGGGGTTGGTAAAATAGGGAGTTGTGGTTTAGTGAGTACACAGTTTCTATCTGGGAAGATAAAAAGCTTTTTAAGTGGATCTGGGAATGTTTTTCAACATTGTGTATGTAATAAATGCCATTTAATTTTATATAAAAAATAATTAAAATGGAAAATTTTATTTTTGCATATTTTACCACAAGAAAATATGCATTAAAATAATCAAGCAATTGTGCATTTTAATTACCAAAATAACAAATATAAATAATGAATAGGCTAAATAGCCAATAATTGGGAGTAGTTTAAATTAAGGTTGAACCACTCAAGGGAATCTATGAGGTCATTCAGTCATGTGATAAAGGATATTTGATGGCACAAGAAGATAATTACATATGCTGTGGAACTTAAAATATATGCTGCACAAACAATGTTAATATATATAATATATATCATACATAAGCTATATGTATGATATATATATATATATATATATATATATATATATATATAT